>NC_043758.1:337500-377500 GCF_902148845.1 Salarias fasciatus
TCACGGGGGAAATCATGCTTTATTGCCTTGTACAGCAATAAATAACCTCAATTAAACAATCAAAAAACCCAAAAATCAATTAAAACAATTGATAACTGTGCTTCATTGAATGCAGTCATCTGAACTGTGACACAGCCCGTGTACACTGAAATTTCACGTATTTTTCCTTCCTTTTTCTCGTTTTCAGTTGTTCCCCTCGCCTTTACTTTCTGTGCATGATCGCAGCGGTGGATTTTAAAAATTTCAATTGCGCCTGTTGACTCCGTGGTGTGAATTTAATGTGTCATATGAACTGGATTGTTGTTTTACTTGAAAAATAAAAGGTGGCGCTGCTGGTCATCCAACGCAGACAAACCGCGACGAAACGAAGAAGGAGAAAAGCAGCCGTAGAAGAAGAAACGCGGACGGGAAGCGAGCAGGGACAGTCCGCGCCGTGACTCGCGTTGCTAAGCTAAGCTAACAATTTCTGTGAAGATGGCAGCACATTTGAAGAAACGAGTGTACGAAGAATTCTCCAAAGTTGTTCAAGTGAGTCTCTGGAAGGTTTTCTTCTGCGGGTCTTGTGGACTGAAGACGGAAACAGTCGCGTTAAATGAGCTGATGCTAAATGAGAAGCTAACGGCTAACAACAGAACAACAACGAGCTGAATAATGTCTAAATATTAACGACTGGCCTTAAACAGGAACTAAATAAACCCAATGAATAACTAATGAAAAGTGAAACAGCCCTGCCTGAAGTTTATGATTCAGTATTGATTATATTTATTGCACAGGTTATTCTGGCTGTCATCACTGCTTCAGTAGTAAAATATGAGTTTTAAACGACCACCTTTATATCGACATGAACATATGTTTATTACATCCATGCCCTCATTTTCTGCAGTTTCCCTTTGTTAATAATCGTAACTGAGGCACCAAAGAAACCAACCTGTGAACTATTGAGACACCCTGTTAAAGAAAACCCTCAAACTTTGGTGATTCCTCAACACTCTGACTGGAGTGAAACACCCAGTGTGTCCTGACTCACAGGGAAAGAGCAGACCAGCTGCAGTCCAGGGCTGAGGAAGTGAATTCCTGCTGAATTCATGCTAAACCTCACAGTACATCAGCCCCCACTGATTGTGAGCAGGTTCGTCTTTGTCCCTCCATAAAAACATTGCAGCCAGAAAACTTTAACACATAAACAAAGTGACGAGTGAGAAGAAAAACCGAAAGACGTTGAGTAAAGGTGGCGAAACTCTGTCGCAGCGGATGTTTCAAGGCTTTTCATGTTCTCTGCTTGAATAGCAGCCTGAGGATGAGCTGGGTGCCGGAAGATAAGCTCTGACAGAGTCTGCTGTCAGACTTGGATTCATAAGAACAGGAGAGAAAAACTGCAGAGCCTTTCCCCAGTGAGAGAAAAGAGCGTGTTGGGCAGTGGAGGGTCTTCTGCTGGTCGTGACGCTGAGTTTTCAGTCGAGGCTGTTTGTTTGCTCCCAGATTCCTCACGAGGAAACTCCGGCCAAGAAGCTGCGTCTGTCTAAACCCAGCAAGTCTGCGGCTCTGCACCTCGACCTCTGCAAAGCCGCCAGCTCCACCGACGCCCTGCTCCACCTGCTGCACTTCGCTCGGAAGCCCGTGGAGGCGGAGAGCGTGGAGGGCGTGGTCCGAATCCTGCTGGAGCACTACTACAAGGTAAAGGAGGCTCCTGTCCACGGTCCAGCCCCGAACTCAGAGGGTCAGAGCCGCTAATCCTGGTCCAGCAGGCCTGCAGAGTCCTGCATGTGTTGGTCTGCATGGCAGCAGCAGGCAGACAGGATCACACTGCACTGGTTTAAACCGTGGAGTTCCTCGCAGCGGTTAGAACGACAGCTCTTATTAGCCGTGCATGTGCCCATGTACACGTGCACATCAGAAGCGGCCAGACGCTCAGATGAGGCTCCATGTAGGGAACAGAGTCCAGGAGCCTCTTCACTCTTCCTCTCCACTGGGCGTCTCTGATGGGATTCAGGCTGAGTGTTGTTTAGAAAGAGTCCTGCTGCTCATCATCAGCAGACTCTCCAAACATCTGCTTTCTGTGAAGATTTGAGGTGTTGTAGAAGAGTGTGCTGCTCCAGATGCTCCTGGAGACGGTTCCACAGTGCTCCTCCACACCGTGACACACATCTTCTACTGCAGCATCAGAACGCTGGTTCTTAAAGTTTCCTTTCCCTCTTAGGTTGTATCCTCCTCCCTGATCCCCACACACGTCTTGATGTTTCCTGGAAGTGTGTCTTGTCTTTGAACATCAGAATAGTCTTGATTCCACCCAATCCCAGCATTTTAATGAGTCCCGAAGCGTCTCCACTTCCTGTCAGAGCAGTGGAGCCGGCGGCGTGTTTCCCAGACGTGCGTCCCGGTGGATCCAGCAGGTTCAGCAGGTTGAGCAGACCTCCCGGTGGAGACACGTGTCCATCAGAGACCCTCAGTGCTGTTGTCTGGTCCCTCAGGAGACGGATCACTCTGTGAGACTGAAGATCGCCTCCCTGCTGGGTCTGCTGTCCAAAACCCCGGGCTTCAGCCCCGACTGCATCGTGGGGGACGCCATCGACGCGCTGAGCTCCGAGAGTAAGAAACACCTGCACACTGATGTGACGGCAGGGGGCAGGGGGGCGGGGGGCCGTGGCCAGAGGGGGGAAATGACAAAACAGCTGAAAACCCCCTGAAATTTCCAGAATTTCTGAAAGAATGAAGTTAAATAATGTTGGAAACAAATGTGCCCGGCTGTTTAAAAAGAGGGAAAACGGTTAAAACAGCTAAAGTTTCACATTTTGTTGACAAGAAAGCTGCAAAGAAGCAAAACTGTTTCAATCAGGTACAAAAATATGTTGAACGTAATAAAACGTTGACGGTTCTGAACGGAAGTTAAAACTCCTGAAAAGCTTCCTGAGACCGAGTCTCTGTTTGTTGGTCACACTGAAGCTGCATAAAGCTGCGCCGGCCTCATCTTCAAGATGAGTGCTTCATGGCTCCAGAGCAGCGCCTCCTGGTGGACAGTCACCAGAATGTCTCTGTGGGTCTGATCTGGAGCAGCAGCTGCTTCATGTCTGATCTGCATCTGATATCGGCTGCTAGTCTGCTGCTTCATGCCTGACACAGTTTACTGAGAAATACAGGAAGTGAACGGTCCCGAGGCGGCCCCCAGGGGCCCCCAGGGGCCCCCGGACCTCCGGACAGGGTCTCACAGCCTGTGTGTTCAGAGTCCCACCAGGTCCTGGCCCAGCTGCTGGACTCTCTGCTGCTCATCGGGACTCAGCTTCCTGAGAGTCCAACAGTCAGACTGAGGCTCACTGAGGTGGCTTACAAGGTGAGACACACACACACACACACACACACACACACACACACACACACACACACACACACACACCCCGTGGTCTGGAGTCCTCAGCCCCTCTCTCCCTGCAGCACCTGGCCGACGCCTCTTTCGGGGTGAGGAAGAAGTGTCTGCAGCTGCTGGGATGTCTGGGGACGGTGGACGCTCCTCCCACTAAGGACACTGAGGGACCGGGGACATCGCTGGGTGTGTAGCACTCCGTCACACACACCCACACACACACTCACATGGTGCCGAAGACGGCAGCAGACCACATGGAGGTGAAAGCAGGCCGAGAGCAGAGCCGTGTGTCTCCGTCCGTCCGTCTCCGTCTGTCTTCGTCCGTCTGTCTCCGTCCGTCTCCGTCCTTCTGTCTCCGTCTGTCTCCGTCCATCTGTCTCCGTCTGTCTCCATCTGTCTCCGTCTGTCTCCGTCTGTCTCCGTCTTCACCTTGTCTGTCCCGACGCTGCGGAGCCGGCTGGTCCTGAGCGGCTGTCCTGTGTTGTGCCTGTTGAATCCAGGAGCAGTGAAGGACGTTCAGAGCGTCATCAGCGACTACTTCGGGGACCAAGACCCCCGAGTGAGGACCGCCGCCCTCCAGGCCATGGTGGGTCCTGCTGGGGGCTGGGAGGGGGCCGGGGCGGTCCGGGGGGGGGCCGGCGACGGCTGATGGCGCTCGTTCTCTCTAAGTCATGCTCTGCTTGCTCTGCAGCTGCAGCTGCATGAAAGAGGAATGAAGATCCAGCAGATCATCTACGATCAGGTAGGATCCCCGATCAGCCTCCCTGCTGGCCCACCAGCTGCTGTCACATCTGGACTGTGTGTGTGTGTGTGTGTGTGTGTGTGTGTGTGTGTGTGTGTGTGTGTGTGTGTGTGTGTGTGTGTGTGTGTGTTCAGGCCTGCCGGCTGCTGTCAGATGACTATGAACAGGTTCGCTCTGCAGCAGTTCAGATGGTCTGGGTGCTCAGTCAGCTGTTTCCAGAGAGGTGAGGCTCCTCCACCTGCTGCTCCACCCAGACCGGCTGACCCCTGACCTCCGCGCTGACTGGTCCCGGAGCGGCCGGTCCTGCAGAGGGGTCGATCAGGTACTGATCAGGGATTGGTTGTGCTGCAGCATCGTGCCCATCCCGTCGTCCAATGAGGAGATCCGCCTGGTGGACGACGCCTTCGGGAAGATCAGCCACATGGTGAGCGACGGCTCCTGGATGGTCCGGGTGCAGGCGGCCAAGACTCTGGTGAGACCCGTGAAGCCCAGCAGCCAATCAGGGAGCAGAGAGCTGGTCTTTGGCAAAAGCCCCGCCCCCTGAGTTACTGTTGTTAAAAGCCCCGCCCCCTGAGTGACTGCTGCTGAAGCCCCGCCTCCTGAGTTACTGCTGCTGAAGCCCCGCCCCCTGAGTGACTGCTGCTGAAGCCCCGCCCCCTGAGTGACTGCTGCTGAAGCCCCGCCCCCTGAGTGACTGCTGCTAAAGCCCCGCCCCCTGAGTGACTGCTGCTAAAGCCCCGCCCCCTGAGTGACTGCTGCTGAAGCCCCGCCCCCTGAGTGACTGCTGCTGAAGCCCCGCCCCCTGAGTGACTGCTGCTAAAGCCCCGCCCCCTGAGTGACTGCTGCTAAAGCCCCGCCCCCTGAGTGACTGCTGCTAAAGCCCCGCCCCCTGAGTGACTGCTGCTAAAGCCCCGCCCCCTGAGTGACTGCTGCTAAAGCCCCGCCCCCTGAGTGACTGCTGCTGAAGCCCCGCCCCCTGAGTGACTGCTGCTAAAGCCCCGCCCCCTGAGTGACTGCTGCTAAAGCCCCGCCCCCTGAGTGACTGCTGCTGAAGCCCCGCCCCCTGAGTGACTGCTGCTGAAGCCACAAGCGGCAGGAGAAGCCTCCCTCCGAGTGTCGGTGTGTTTGGAGCAGTGCCACAGCAGCGTCCTCCGGATGGCGGCAGAGGCAGCGGTCTGCGGTGGAGCGGTGGATCCTAAATGTTGAAATGAGAAACGACGGGAGCTGCACGACGATCAGGCTGAAAGCAGGGCGGTGGAGGAGGCCACGACCTCCACCTCTCCTGCAGCCAGCACCGCCTCCTGCTCTCCGCTGCTGGGTCCGTTCGCTCCTGTTCGCCCAGTTTTGCTAACTTATGTTTATCTGTGGCGTTAGGATTAGCTTAGCTCGCTCGCTAGGCGCCTCGACGCTAACGACACCTGCTGCTGTGGATCAGGACTCTGAGCTCCAGGAGGGCGTTGACTGAGTTTGGTCGTTGCTGACAGGTTGGAGCTCTGGTGAAGGTAGCTAGCTAGGGAACATCCTCTAAAGTGTGCTGGTTCAAACCCAGACCCAGAGGAGTCTGAGGGGTTTATATGTGTGTCAGTATTCATCGCAACCTTCTGGAAATAACCATGACTTTGACGTTTAGTTTTCTGTTTAGCGGCATCTTGCTCTTATAACCTTGCTAGCGAGCTATTGCTACGGCGTTAGCCTAGCCTTACCTTTGAGCAGACGTCTGTTGATCTGGGAGTAGAACCCTCCACTTCTTACTGAGTCAACGTTTGCTGTGTGTCAGGGCTCCATGCTGCAGGTCAGTCCTCACTTCCTGGAGCAGACTCTGGACAAGAAGCTGATGTCGGACCTGAGGGTGAGTCCTCTGTCCTCTGTCCTCTGTCCTCTGTCCTCGGGCCGGGACCGGGACCGCCTCACCTTCTGCCCTCTGTCTCTGCAGAGGAAGCGCACGGCCCACGAACGAGCCAAAGAGCTCTTTGCCTCCGGAGAGTTCTCCTCGGGCAGGAAGTGGGCCGACGACGCCCCCAAGGAGAAGCTGGACAGCAACACGGTCAACCTGATCGCCTCCGGAGCCTGCGGGGCCTTCGTCCACGGCCTGGAGGACGAGATGTTCGGTACGGGGTTCTGGATCCGGGTCGGGGGCCGGACCCGTCGCCACGCGGTCCGGCTCGTGCGTCCGTCCTCCGGAGGCCCGTCCCGTCCTCACGGCGTCCCGCCGCCTGCGTCTCTGCAGAGGTCCGGATCGCGGCGGTGGAGGCGCTGTGCCGGCTGGCCCGGTCCTCGCCCGGCTTCGCCGAGAAGTGTCTGGACTTCCTGGTGGACATGTTCAACGACGAGATCGAGGAGGTGCGGCTGCAGTCCATCCACGTGCTGAGGGACATCTCCACCCACATCACGCTGAGGGAGGACCAGCTGGACACGGTGCTGGCCGTGCTGGAGGTGGGTCGGCGCCCCGCCCCGCCCTCTGGGCCCGGCGGTCAGGAGTCCCTGACGCCGCCGCCGTGTCCTTGTGTCCAGGACTCGTCCCGGGACATCAGGGAAGCGCTCCACGAGCTGCTGTGCTGCACCAACGTCTCCACCAAGGAGTGCATCCAGCTGGCTCTGCTGGAGCTGCTCAAGAACCTCAACAAGTACCCCGGAGACCGCAACTCCGTCTGGAAGTGAGACCCCGGCTCCGGTCCGTGTCCCGCCGTCCTCCCTGTCCTCCTTGTCCTCATCCCTTCTTCTCTCCGTCCTCCAGGTGTCTCAAGTTCCTGGGCTCTCGCCACCCGACTCTGGTCCTCCCTCTGGCCCCGGAGCTTCTCAGCACTCATCCGTTCTTCGACACTCCGGAGCCGGACATGGACGACCCGGCCTGTATCCTCGGTGGCTGCCGCTCCTCGCCTGGGTTCAGTTTGAAGCTCCGCCTCCCGGTCCCACGTGGACCGCCGTTTGGTTCCGACTGTCCTCCTTGACTCCTGGACCTGCTGTCAGACATCGCCGTCCTGGTGCTGGTCTTCAACGCCGCCACGTCCTGCCCCACCATGCCGGCTCTGTTCTCAGACCACACCTTCAGACACTACGCCTACCTGAGGGACAGCCTGTCGCACCTGGTGCCGCCGCTACCGGTGAGAACCCAGCTTCATGTCCTGCCAGCAGGGCGGACAGAGACCGCACAGGTTCTGGTCCAGTCCAGCACAGAACGCTGGGGGACCACGTCCCTGACCGGTCCGCTCTGACAGACCGAGAATGAAACCGAGGAGGAGGAGGAGCCTCCTGAGGCTGATCAGAGGAGGAGGAGCCTCCTGAGGCTGATCAGCTGATCAGAGGGGGAGGAGCCTCCTGAGGCTGATCAGCTGATCAGAGGGGGAGGAGCCTCCTGAAGCTGATCAGCTGATCAGAGGGGGAGGAGCCTCCTGAGGCTGATCAGCTGATCGGAGGGGGAGGAGCCTCCTGAAGCTGATCAGCTGATCAGAGGGGGAGGAGCCTCCTGAAGCTGATCAGCTGATCAGAGGGGGAGGAGCCTCCTGAGGCTGATCAGCTGATCGGAGGGGGAGGAGCCTCCTGAAGCTGATCAGCTGATCAGAGGGGGAGGAGCCTCCTGAAGCTGATCAACTGATCAGAGGGGGAGGAGCCTCCTGAAGCTGATCGGAGGGGGAGGAGCCTCCTGAAGCTGATCAGAGGGGGAGGAGCCTCCTGAGGCTGATCAGCTGATCAGAGGTCAGCAGCTGGTTTTCCTCAGGAAGCAGAACCAGTAGAAGGTTTTAGGCCAGAGACTGGATGTTAGGTCCAGACCACCGGTCCTCAGACCCTCTGGGGGGCAGCAGGTCTTCCTGCGGTCCTCAGACCCTCTGGGGGGCAGCAGGTCTTCCTGCGGTCCTCAGACCCTCTGGGGGGGCAGCAGGTCTGAAGCGAGTCCACTTCCTGTCTTCCAGCTGCCGGGCAGGAAGCGGGTCCAGGCCGGGTCCCGGCCCCGGTCCGGCCCGGCCCCCGGCCCGGTGGAGGCGGCCCGGCTCTTCCTCCAGCAGAGCCTGAAGAGAGCGAGCGCCATCCAGAACCCGGAGGCGGCGGGGGCCCGGGACCTGCTGGACTTCACCATCCGGTGAGCCCCCCCCCCCCCACCCCCCCACCCCCCCGGGGCAGAGTGCATGATGGGAAAACCCTGACCCCTGACCCCTGACCCTGCTCTGTGTCAGAGACCTGCGGCGGCTGGGGGAGCTGCAGGCGGAGCTGGCCGGAGCCGCAGACTTCTGCTCCACCTACCTGCACTGCCAGCTGCTGCTGATGGAGGTGGGTGGAGGACAGAGGGAGAGAGGGTGGAGGAGAGGAGAGGAGGTGGAGGAGAGAGGGTGGAGGAGAGAGGAGGGTGGAGGAGAGGAGAGAGGGTGGAGGAGAGAGGAGAGAGGGTGGAGGAGAGAGGGTGGAGGAGAGGAGAGGGGGTGGAGGAGAGAGGGTGGAGGAGAGAGGGTGGAGGAGAGAGGAGGGTGGAGGAGAGGAGAGAGGGTGGAGGAGAGAGGAGAGAGGGTGGAGGAGAGGAGAGAGGGTGGAGGAGAGAGGAGAGAGGGTGGAGGAGAGGAGAGGGGGTGGAGGAGAGAGGAGGAGGGTGGAGGAGAGGAGAGAGGGTGGAGGAGAGAGGAGAGAGGGTGGAGGAGAGGAGAGGGGGTGGAGGAGAGAGGAGGAGGGTGGAGGAGAGGAGAGAGGGTGGAGGAGAGAGGAGAGAGGGTGGAGGAGAGGAGAGGGGGTGGAGGAGAGAGGAGGAGGGTGGAGGAGAGGAGACAGGGTGGAGGAGAGAGGAGAGAGGGTGGAGGAGAGGAGAGGGGGTGGAGGAGAGAGGGTGGAGGAGAGAGGAGGGTGGAGGAGAGTGGAGGGTGGAGGAGAGAGGAGGAGGGTGGAGGAGAGGAGAGGGGGTGGAGGAGAGAGGAGGGTGGAGGAGAGTGGAGGGTGGAGGAGAGAGGAGAGGGTGGAGGAGAGGAGAGGGGGTGGAGGAGAGAGGAGGGTGGAGGAGAGAGGAGGGTGGACGAGAGAGGAGAGAGGGTGGAGGAGAGAGGAGGGTGGACGAGAGAGGAGAGAGGGTGGAGGAGAGAGGAGAGGGGGGTGGAGGAGAGTGGAGGAGAGAGGGTGGAGGAGAGAGGAGAGGGGGATGGAGGAGAGAGGAGGAGGGTGGAGGAGGTTTGAGGGTGGAGCTGCTCTGTCCTGCAGGCTCTCCAGGAGAAGCGGTGGAACGTGGCCGTGCCTCTGTGCCTGCAGCAGAACGCCACGGCGACGGCGGCGGCTCAGCAGGTCGGCGCTCTCACACACACTCACACCCCGTGTGTGAGTGTGTGTGCTGACGGGGTGTGTGTGTGTGTGTGTGTGTGTGTGTGCTCAGATCCTGCAGGACTCCTACCAGCTGGAGTTCCTGTTCAGCGGCCTGGACAGAGGACAGCTGGCGTCCGTCCATCACGTCCGCCTGCAGGCCAGAGCTCTGCAGCTCATCCTGAGCGCCCGACGCAGGCAGGGGTGGGTGGAGGCTCACACACACACACACACACACACACACACACACACACACACACGCTCACAGCAGCTGTCCTCCCTGTGTCTCCTCAGGACCGACTCCCTCATGAGCAGCTGTGAGACGTTCCTGCAGGACGTGGAGACTTTCCACAGGTCAGCCTCTGTCCTCTGCCTCCTCCATGTCCTCCTGGACCTCCGCTCCTCCGTCTCGTCCCTGTCGTCCCTGAGCTCCTCTCTCTTCTCCGCCCATCAGGCAGTTTGGGGCGGAGCTGCTCCACCTGCAGGGCTGCTTTGTGGAGCGGCTGGTGGAGCAGCTGCCCCGGCTGTGGGCGGCTAAAGGGGCGGAGGTGGTGAAGCTGCTCCAGAGCGCTCTGAGGCAGAGCGGCTTCCTGCAGCTCACGCCGCCTCAGCAGGTAGGAGTCCTCCTCCGTCGGCCGCTCCGTCACCCGCTCCGTCGGCTCCGCCCCCTCAGCTCCGCCCCCCGCTGCCTCCAGGTCCACAGAGCCCGGGCCTCCATCCTGGAGCCCAGCGGAGAGTCGGACAACCCGCTGCGCTTCACGTCCGGCCTGGTGGTGGCGCTGGACCTGGACGCCACGCTGGAGCACGTCCGGGACCCTCAGAGCTCCGTCAGGGTCCAGGTGGGTGCGGTCGCTCCGCCCGCGGACCGGCGTCTTCTTCGGCTGACGCCGGGTCCATTCCCGCCCCGTGTCCAGGTCCTGTATCCAGACGGGCAGAGTCACGTGGTCCACCCCAAACCCGGGGACTTCAGGAAGCCGGGACCCTCCAGACACAGGCTGATCACACAGGTGTACCTGTCCCACACGGCCTGGACAGGTGAGGACCGCCGTCCAGCGTCCGCTCCACCCTGGACTCAGAGGGCTCCACCCTCCTCTCAGCTCTGCTCCTCTTCTGCTTCTGTCTCTCAGAGCCATCTCAGGTGGAAGTGCGCCTCCTGCTGGCCTACAGCTCCTCCTCCTCCTCCTCCTCCTCCTCCTCCAGGCTGGGGTGGAGCGACAGCATGGACGGTCTGGCTCCGTCAGAGGCTGCAGTGGAGGGAACCATCCCGCTCAGCAAAGCCGTCAAAGTCTACATCATGCCCAAACCGGCCCGCCGCTGACAGGCTCCGCCCCCAGCTCCAGCTCCACCACCAGCTCCAGTGTGTTTTATTGTCTTCTGAATCATTTCCTGTCGAACTCCACATTAAAGTTGTTTCCTTCTCTTCTGTTTGAACTGAATCTTCATGTTGGTTTGATGAAGGTGAAGCAGCTTTGATGTTTTAATTGATTGAACTCTGCTGATCAAAGCTGCGGGAAGAACTTTCCTCCGTCAGTTCGGGGAAGGGTTGAAAGACTCGGGTCTTCTCTGTCCTCGTCTCTCTGGACTTTTCCTGCAGCAGCAACTGAAGTCAGAGTGATGAATGAGACCGGCCTGGTGCAGGTGAGAACAGCTGAGAGGTGGTGCTGCTGCCTCCACCCACCGGAGGCAGTGGTTATAATAACTAGACCCTCCAAATAAACGTGAGCAAAAGTTCTTCATTATGCTTACTTAAAGGTGCATTAAGGAGTTTTACAACCTTAAAAATACTTATTTTCCACCATAAATATGTTACACATTTTTAATGATGTGTACAATGTGCCCTGACATATTCATTGCAAGTACCTCTAACAGCGCTAAATTGTCACTTGAAAGTCACAGTGCCGGTACGGCACCAGAATTTTTTGGGGGAGAATTTGAAAGGAATGACGTAATGCGCGCTCCCACTGACCTGATTTCCTTAAGTTTCGCTTTGTCCGCCATTACTCCGCCAGATGCTTAGTGAGCAACAACTGAGCAGGATCTTCCAGAAAGTAAGAACAGACTGGCTTCTAGCACTGCCACAGCTCCACACAGACTCCACCAGGTGAAAGAAACTTACATTTTACTTGAGCGCTACTAAATGAGCGAGGAAGGAGTTTCTCTCTTCCGTGCACGGGAGCCACAGGCACGAGTTTTTCACTAAGCTGCATTACGCCCAAGGCCTGCAGGGGGCGCTGTTTCGCATAAAACGTGCAAACTCCTCAATGCACCTTTAAATCCCAGATTATGCGAGCTAAATGCTTGATTATGCAAATAAATATGCAGGGTTTTATTGCTATTTTATGTGGTAAAGTTGCAGACAGTTTTGAAGTATGCTGTGAAATACGCGAAAAGATGCCAGATATGTAGATTACCCACACACTCTCTCTCTCTCTCTCTCTCTCTCTCTCTCTCTCTATCTCTCTATCACACACGCACCTCCGTCACATTCGTTTTTATATTACTTTATCTATACTCAAAATGCTCACCAATACTCACAAATGGAACACACACACACACACACACACAGTGTATGTTCCATTGCCTAGCAGCGGATGTTGAAATCAGACTCATAAAAGGTCTGACACGGCTTTTTGTCTGGTTTTTAACATCTATCAGCAACAAGGGATGTGAAAGAAACCCAGTCGCCAGTTAATAAGGAAACCAGTTCTTCCAAAACACCGGCTCCTCTCCGGGTTCTGGACTCTTCTCCTCTGCTAGTTAGCTGCTGCGTTCAGGTGACTGGAGCTGCTGCGGAAAACTGAAACTCGGTCGTTCACATGAAGGCAGCGGAGACACTCAGGAGACACCCAGGAGACACCCAGGAGACACTCAGGAGACACCCAGGAGACACTCAGGAGACATGTGAAGGGAGCGTGGACAGTTTGCACAAAGGAGCGGCTCTCAGACAGCTGTGAACCGGCTCTCATCATTCACTTAAAAGAGCCATTAAAGGTGCTGTAGGCAGGATTCTGCTAGTCAATGCTAATTTTTCTGTGTTTTCTTTGGATTAAATGTTAGAGTATCCATTGATAATCCTTTAGGAGTGTAGTATAACTGCACTACCGCGAGGGCGCAGCGTTTCCATCTGTCTCTGTTCTGAGCTGAAAAGGAATCTCCACAGCTCCAGGTATCTTTGACCAATCAGAAGAGCCCATGAGGCTCTAGCCATGATTGGTTGAGGCGCGTTCATCGCCCGTTCTTGTGGGAGGGGCTTAACTTGCGTAAGGGCGTGATGTCAGAGAAAACAGGACAGGATTGGCTGTGCTGGGTTTCAAATGGCCATCTTAGATGGGTCAAACCGCCATCTTGCTTAGGTAAACCTAAGCAAGATGGCGGAGATGCGGAATCCTGCCTACAGCACCTTTAAGACGAACAACTCGTTCATTGAACGTCACAGCACTTCAAGTCAGACCATTTCTCTTTTTTTTTCGCAGTAAATGTGAGATTATTGCACGGATTATTTGCCCTTTTGGAAAATATGTGACCTCCGCATAATCAGCGGCAAAAGGGTGATTTATGCGTGAATTCTTGCGATCTCATAATCGCGTTTTCCTGGAGGGTCTAAATAATGGGTACCGTGAAGGAGTTTGGATCCGGATCAGTAAAGTCTTTTCTGGACGAACCTCCAGCAGTGAAACAGCTGATCTGAGTTGTGATCGATCAGTTATGATGTAGTACAGGTCCTTCTCAAAAAATTAGCATATTGTGACAAAGTGCAGTACTTTCTGTAATGTACTGATAAACATTAGAGACTTTCATAGATGTTAGATTCATTACACACAGCTGAAGTAGTTCAAGCCTTTTATTGTTTTAATATTGATGATTTTGGCCAAAAAGTGAAGAAAAACCAAAAATCCCTGTCTCAAAAAATTAGCATATTCCATCCGACCAATAAAAGAAAAGTGTTTTTAATACAAAATAAGGTCAACCTTCAAATAATTTTGTTCACTTATGCACTCAATACTTGGTGGGGAATCCTTTTGTAGAATGATGCTTCAGTGCGGCGTGGCGTGGAGGCATCAGCCTGTGCCGCTGCGGAGGGTTCTGGAGGCCCAGGATGCTTCCATAGCCTGAAGCTCATCACAGTGGGGGGTCTGCTGACTCTCAACCTCCTCTTCACAATATCCCACAGATCCTCTCTGGGGTTCAGGTGAGGAGAGGTGGCAGGCCGATTGAGCCCAGCAGTACCATGGTCCGTAAACCATTTCCCAGTGGTTCTGGCTCTGTGAGCAGGGGCCAGGTCCTGCTGAAGAATGAAATCTACATCTCCATAAACCTTTTCAGCAGATGCAGCATCAAGTGCAGCATTACACCTACGGTAGCAAGATTGCAATAACTCATGATCAGCTTGATCAGTTTGTGTTTGAGGCCTACAGTGAGACAGTTATCATTCAGGTATCATCATCATCATGGACAGCAGCTCTCAGCCACTGCACCGGACGGTAGAGCAGCTCAGCAGCTCCTTCAGAGGAGACTGAGACCCTCAGAGCAGGAAGGAGCTACCACAGGCCTCTCATCCCCACCGCTGTCAGACTGTACAGTTCTACTGTGTAGAATATGAGCAATAATCCTGGACATTATAGTATCCTGCACCCCCCCTTTAAGAAATTCAGCGACACTTTATCATCCATTCACTCCGTTAAAGCATATTGTACATATTATATATCATACTGTATAGTTATATATTGCATCGTATGTTGCATATTGCATTGTATATATTGTATATATTATATATTTCCTGTTATATTTTTAAGATTCAGGTTGTACATACAGTTAGATCTTCATTGTCTTTAGCTTCTATTATCAATCCTAGTATGATTTGCACTGTTACTTGTTAATTATTGCACCATTCATTACTGTTGCACCCCGCTGTGGGTTCTATGAGCCGATACACCTGTAAATTTCTCCACTGTGAGATTGATAAAGTCTTCTGTTTTATTCTATTCTGTTCTATTCTATTCTATATTTATTGCTAAATGTGCAAAATAACATCAAACAGCTGCTGTCTCTTCTGAGTTCTGATCATAACATTTTGAAATTCAAAGCACTAATGAAGACAGCTTATCAAGACGCTTATTGAACTGCAGCATGTCCAGTCCAATGTTAGTTTTAAATGTTTTACCAAATCCTTCTTTCAGACCATTTTTATCATTATTTTATTATTGTGTTTATTTTCTATTCTGTCAATGTTGTAGCATGTTTATTCTGTATTTTTAATAAATACAAATATTTTTAAAAATGAATGCTATTTTTTGGCGTATGGGTTCATATTACTCCATTCCATCTGCATAAGTCATTACCCTGGTTGGGAAAAGTCTGGACCTGCCCCTGCTTGTTGGTAGGCCCATTATGTGCCTTTGCACATTTATGGATGATATTTGTGCTAAATGGAGACTTAAGTTGGTGGAAAAGACAACAGGACTCAACCTTTCCCCAAATAAAAGGCAAACAACCTCAAGCATTGATGGGCATGAAGTGTGCTGCTGTCCTTCAATTCAAAACTAATGTGCATTCCCAGTGTTGCCCCATCTTCCTCTGTTCCTCCTGCTGTCAACTTTTGCAAATTATGATCCATCCATATGAAAAAAGGGTTCCTTTTAGTAGAGTGACAAATACTGATGCATTTTTCTCAACTATCCACATCAAAAAATATACCCATAAGGTGTGGGGTGACCATCCTGACGAGGTCAATTTGGAGAATGATTTGCTACTATCATTTGGTGAAATATTAACCCTCCTATTATCCTAAAATATAACTTCTTTTTTTTTACCATTGGGGTCAATCTGGGGTCAGTCTGGTATATTTTGTTGAAATATGAAATATTTATTTGCTTATTTTTAATCTTCCTTTTTTTGGAACATATTTGTGGTTCGTCTCTGTGTAGTCTCACTCACCCCTCCTCTTTTTTATTCCAAAACTTGAATGTTTTCAGAGACATGGTGGCTGGAAATATTGTTCTAACAGTCTTAGCGTCTCAAAGGCTTACTCTGATTTGTTAAGTCCTGCAAAAATGAGCAAGCTAATGGAGGCTTCCGAGTCATCTACGTCCAGATCTTTCCAGCTGTCCATATATGCACACTTTTGCTTTGTTTTCACTTCATGGTGTTATGAAGAGCTCCAATGATGACTTCATTGGATATGATCAACATGCAAGTCTACACTGGATTCCACATTTTGGCACAAGTCCAAAAGTCATTTTTTCTCGCATGCTCACATCACGAGAACCATCAAAAATCCCGCGGGAATAGCTTTTTTTTTTGTTTTTTTTTTCCCCCCACCTACAAAGTACCAACTCAACAGCATCAACTCTGCACCTGCAGGTGTGGGAATATTAGGTCACAGTAAGAACAACTGACAAATCTAAAATGGCTTGTGGTCAGCTTCAGCCCAGAGGAACAACAATGAGTGCAATATGTGTTCAGTGCACTGAAAAATATTGTCAAGGTTGATTTTATGCTTTATCACATCAAATTAGGAAAAGTCGCGAGATATGAAGCAATAACCAAACAAGGTCAACTGTTGTTTTTGAATGATAAGCACTGAATGGGGTCAAGAGTTAATTGGACATTGGTTGACTGTCGTGGCCACTCCCTGGGTCTGCCTTGCTGCTCTCTCTGCCCTCTCCTGTAGGTGAGCAGGCTGTGTGGGCGGCTCATCAGCGTACTGGACTCACCTGTCCGGGGAGTGGCCTCGTCCGTTACACCTGTGATGCTGCCTACTTAGGCTGGCTGCAGTCCACTGCAGGGATCGTTGTACCTCCTCAGTCAGTTTCTGTCTGTGAGTTTTCAAGATCTGGTTTATGGATTACTGTGGCTTGACCCTGTACGCTCTGCGCTGCAGTCTGGATCACCTCGGTTAACCGGCGCAGCCACCGGCGCAGCCGCCGCCTCGGACCCGTCCAGGCCTGCCGGTGCCGCAATTCTGCTGACAATGTTTTTCTTTTTTGTTTTTTTTTTCTTTTCGTTTTTTTTTTTTTTTTTTTAAGTGGGACTTAAAAGAGCCGCGGGTTGAGTATCGCTGCTCAGTGTATCACAGGATGGCCCCTGCCCTGCGCCTCACGCAGCTCACTGTGAAGTCAACACTAACAGTGAGTTTACTGAGTTACAGGCTGCTGTCCTGTCAGAACCAAAGTTATATCTCTATATGTCTTTGATAGACGGATCATTTCAGTCCCCTGGTGAGCGACAGGTGACACAAAGAGGTGCTTTTCTGCAGATAAGAGGTCATTGACCTTTTTGACTCTGAGAGCGTTGTCATGGTTCACAAGTTGAAATCAACTTTTTCTGGTCACAGACTCGAAATGGTCTCAACTGCAATAAAGCAACTTCCCCATTGACTGATATAATGGCATATAAAGTCACATAACGTCTGTTATTCATCAAAACATTTCTAATGGTTTACACATTTCTGCTTTTACTGATTGACTTTGTCCCAAGTACTTGTGCATTTTTATGCTATCACACAATGAACTGTTAACTTTTAAAACCTTTTAATCCCACACACTGGAAATATCTGTTTTTTGTATGATTGTGGTTTTCTCTGCTCCCTGAAGTGATACTAGAACCAAACAATAATTTGATTTGTTCTGTTCTTTAACACATTAAATATCCCTGAATTTAATGATGACCTCTGCCAAACAGTCGAGCTGGTAGTTAAAGGGTTAACTTAAAAATTAATAGAGTCAAATTCATTTGATGGAAATTGCTAGATAGTCTGGTGTCCATATCATTGTGCAGGTGTAACCTTCCACTACTTTGCGCTGCTTGATGCGTAGAAAGCAAAGGGACGGGAAGGATGGAGCTCCAAGACACTTTACTCTGGGATACATGGGAAACAGACCAACAGCTGAGCAGCTGGTCTCTGTTCGCTCCAGTTCAGACACGGAAAAACTACGCAGAAAAGCTACATATGTATGTGTGTGTGTGTGTGTGTGTGTGTGTGTGTGTGATCATATAGTGGCATTTAATTAAAGAAAATCATGACACATCTAAAATAGAAAAGGCATCAAAACATCTGTTAACTTTACATTATAGTGCAACAAAATAAAAATCTACCTACAAAGCTCCTTTTTTCCTTTCTCTCTATATTAACATCAACATATCACATTTACATACACATTCAACATCAACCACCATAAACATGCCTGGAATACATGGGAAACAGACCAACAGCTGAGCAGGCAGCAAAGCCACGTTAGCGCTTACGCAGCGACGTCATCACGTGTGCCTGCGCGCACTGAGACGCTTTTTTTTATTTTATTTTTTTGCATGTGCGTCAATAAATATAGTCTGTGTGAGTTCCCAGGCGAAAGAAACATGGAGGTCCGTCTCTTCTCTCATGGAAATAATTAACTTTTCTTTGGCAACCGGTGCAAAGAGACCGCAGCAGAGATGTCCAGCGCAACAGCTGAGACGAGGGAGAGGACCTGGAAGGTGGCTGCCTGCACCAGAGAGCCGGCTCGGCCCGGTTCGGGTTCCTTCCTGGTTACCCCCACTGCTCACTGGTCAGCGGCGTCTCCAACTTCTTCCTGGTCCGAACTGGTGCTGTTCACAAGGTGGGCTTTGATCCCAGGCTCCGGCGGGTCGGACATCAAGGGGAGCCTGGAGGAGGAGGAATCGGAATCTCAGCTTTCGCTGCAGCATTTCATTTGAAGCACAAATCTTTGTCTCGATCTCCAGAAATCTTCGCCGACGGACTGGGATCTCTGATGGTCGCCGACTGCAACGACCCAAAGTCGATGTTGATCTTTCACCAACCTCGGAAGGGCAACAGTGGGCAACATAACTGGGCCTGGAGATGGCCACAGATATCCCCTCTACCATTTCAAAAACAGCCTGAAGCGTATTCACTTTAAATGAAGCACCGGCGCCGATTGTTTCTGTGACCGTTCAACTCGCACCCAATCAGCAGATTATTGCCATAAAGAGAACGTTATAAGCACAATAATCCGTTAAGAAAACATTTTTACTCTTTAAATAAAATGTTTCTGTCACAAGTTACATTGCTGTTTGTGCGTCATACTTTAGATAACTGAAGGTATTCACATCGCTGAAGTTTCCATCAGTTGTCCTGTCTTGAAAATGTCCACAGGAAGTGGTTCCACCTGAACTCTGACATGTTCTGTGCGTTATGTCAAGAACCATGTAAAAATTAAAAAAGCCTGTTCCTCCAGTTTAGAGTCTGGAATTCTGTGGGCGTTACAGACCACAGAGCTTTCACTCAGGCCCGTTTTATCCAGACTGGTACCCGTTCAGGTTCAGGGCCGGTGTCCAACCAGAGCCTCCAAAAACCAAGGGTGTAGTGGCTATTTGTCTAAAATGCAACAAAATCAAAAATCAAAACTCAAACTTCAAACTGCCACTGGTGCACCGGGTCGTGGTTTACGCAGGCAAAAGAAATCATAATCCAACAAAATTCAGTGAGGTTTGTCATGGTTTATTCTCCAAAGCAAGCAAACAATTGGAGCGATCACTTCCTGCTGCTTCTCTCGCGCTGGTAAAAAACCATAGCCCCACCCAGGTGCACCCTGATCCTCTGCCTGCAACCTCCTTAAATAACCTCCAAGTGCAGGTGATATCAATTAACTCTACAAAAGCAAGCCTAACAGAAACTAATGTGCCAATTACCCAAACAAACATGCAAAATAAACAAACAATAAATCTAAACAAAATAAACACTATATGAAATTACACAAACAAAACATAATTAAGAAAATATTCAGAAAATACTTAAAGACTAATAAGTAGCTCTAACACTCCGGCCCCTAATTGTGTACAACCCACAATTACCATTACTTCTCAAAATGAGCTATTACCCCAACTAAACTATTAGCATAGCTATTCTGTGAGTGATTTCTCTTGGACGTCTCTGTTGGAGGGGGGAGAGAGAGAGAGAGAGAGAGAGAGAGAGAGAGAGAGAGAGAGAGAGAGAGAGAGAGAGAGAGAGGAGAGAGAGAGGGAGAGAGAGAGAGAGAGAGATGAGAGAGGAGAGAGAGAGAGAGATGAGAGAGAGAGAGAGAGAGAGAGAGAGAGAGAGAGAGAGAGAGAGAGAGAGAGAGGAGACGAGAGAGAGGAGATGAGAGAGAGAGAGAGATGAGAGGAGAGAGAGAGAGGAGAGAGAGATGAGAGAGAGAGAGAGAGAGAAGTGGTCAATGATGCTAAGCTGCTGCCCTCCAGCAGCGCTTGAAGGCGCAACAACTGAACCAGGCTCCATCATCCATGATCTTCTTGGAGTGGTAGCATGTGGGCCTCCAGCTTCTTCTGGGCTGCAGCCTCTTCCTCGATCCTGGTCAACACAGCGAGCAGTTCCTCCTCCTTCTTGTTCAGCTGAGCTCGGAGTTCAGTGATCTGAGCCTGCACATCTGCGGTCCGGCCGTTCAGCTCAGTCAAGTCTTCCTCAACCTTACAGCGGTTTTCTCCAGCTCCTGACGCTCTTCCTGCCGGGTCACTTGCAGCAGAGGTTTCACCTCAGCAAGAAGTCTCCACCACTGCCATTTCCTGAGGTTGAGGTGAGCTACACAGTTGGCCTGCAGAGAGGCAAGATGCTTCTGCACATTCATCCTCCTCTCATCCTCATCCTCCAGCATCTCTTGCAGGTTGTTCTGCTCCTCCAGCTGCCTGAGGTGGCCTGACAGCCCGAGCTTCTGCAGAGTCTCCTCTTGAGGCAACGTCTGTGTATCCTGCAGCTGAGATTCAAACGAAGAAAGGTCCTTGCTGGATTTGATGTTGTTGCCCCCCGCTTCACTCAGGAGGCTGTTGACATCCTCCAACTCTTTCTGCATCTTGGTCTTGCATTCCAGGTTCTGTCTCTGGGTTCTCAGGAACTCCCCAGCTCGCACGCCTCTGGATGCTTCATCTGCTGGATTCTCCTTTGAGCTCACGTATCTCCACTCATCAACAGATGTGGCTTCTCTGATGTAAGCAGTTCTGTTTCCCATGAAGGTGTGAAATCGCTTGGTTTCGTTGAAGATGTATTTCAGGACAGTTGTGCTGTCGGTCCAAAAAACGGATTCCTTCAGCGGAAGTTGCAGCTCCTTTTGCAGCATCTTTGCAACTCTGACAGCAAGAACTGCAGCGGTGAGCTCCAAGCGAGGAATTGTTGTCTGCCTGAGCGGAGCAACTCTGCCCTTTCCCAAGAGAAATGAAACGTGAACTTCACCATCACTTTCCAGTCTCAAGTAGGAAGCCGTTCCATATCCAACTTCACTTGCATCAGAAAAGTGGTGCAGCTGTGCAACTACGTGGTCGCCAAAGTCTCTGGGTTTAAAGCAGCAATTAACCTCAAACTCCGCCACCCTGTGGAGGTCCTCAAGCCAGTCTGCCCACGTTTTTCCAAACGACTCAGTTATAGCTTCATCCCAGCCCTGGTTTCTTCGACAGAGCTCCTGCAGGAGCAGCTTGGCCGGCATGATGAACGGAGCCAGAAATCCCAATGGATCATACAGTGAGCTGACCACTGACAGAATGCCTCTTCTCGTCTGAGGCTGTTGTGAGGCGGAGATCTTGAACTTGAACTTGTCAGTTTCCACACACCACTGTAGTCCCAGAGCTCGCTCCACTGGAAGTTGATCTTTATCCAAGTCCAGCTCCATAACTTCCTTTGCTCTGCTGTCCACTGGAACTGACGCCAGCACTCTGCGGCTGTTGCTGATCCACTTTGAAAGCTTGAATCTTCTGAGACAAAGCAGAGTCAAGTTCCTTATCATTTGGTCAGCAGGCACTCTCTCTGCATATCCTTGAATCATATCATGAAGAAATGTGACATACTACATTTTGAAATGCTCATTTTTGTCAAACTTTCTTATCAAGCACTGCAGGCCCTGTTCTGCAACACAGCGGTTATCTGGGAAAACAGGGTTTTCTTCTCTGAAAGGTAAGTCAACGCAATAATGATCTTTGACTAATGCTGCTGTACTGTTCATAATGTCCATGAACTTTATGTCTTCTCTGGACATTTCAAGCTTCTCCTCTGATGATCTCTCATTAAAGTCATGGTTGAACTGTTTAACCAGCATTTCTTGCAGATGTTCAACAGAGATCCGGTTGGTTGTTACAGTAAGGCAGCCACTCTTGCTCTTACTGTCAGCTCTGCCACGCAGCGGTCCGTTAATGACCCAACCAATCCTGGTCCTGACAGCATAGGGACCCTCGCCCTGGCTATTTATCACCTCCCAAGGTTCCATCACCTTTGGGGCGTCTGTGCCAATAAGCAAGTCGATGTTTGCATCAATATCATGAAGCTTAACATTCATTAGATAAGACCACCGGTCTACATCCTCTTGACGTGGGACATTTAACACAGAAACAGGCATGGTCCTCTGCGTTAACACATCTGGGAGCTCAATGAAATCATTCACATCCAGACCAGACACTTCGAGTCCCGACAACACCCGAGTATCAACAACCTTCTTCTGGCCCATTGATCTCAGCAGAATACTCGTGCTTTTACCCTTTAAGTTCAACCTTTTTGCCAGTGTTTCTGTACAAAACGTGCCTGAGCTTCCTGGATCCAGAAAAGCGTATGTTTGCACCGTTTTATTACTCTTCTGGCTCTTGACTTTAACTGCCACAATAGAAAAGATAGAATTATCTTCACAACCGGCCCCAATATGGCCACAGGTCTGAGTCATAGTAGTGGAAACACTTGGAGAGCTGGCAGAACTTTGACTATGCGCCAAGGATGTACCTTTATCCTGTCGCTCTATGTGAAGGACTCCCGGGTGCTTCTGGTGACACACACTGCAATCCAAACGACTCCTGCAGTCTTTGCTCGTGTGGCCTACTTTCAAGCAACCAAAACAAATTCCTTTTTCTTTTATGAAATTAATCTTATCCCGGTGAGCTTTCACTTTAAACTGTGAGCATTTATCCAACGAATGACTCTTTTGTGAGCAGAACAGACAATTCTGAACAGAGGGTGATTTGGGTTTATGTCCTGTCTGCTGAGACACAACTGCATCTTGCACTTCAGTGACACTGGTAGCAAAACTTCCCTTCTGTCTTTGCCTGATGGAACTAGCATTGGAAGCTTTGGGGTTGATGGATTGCGAGTCCTGGATGTTACCAAAAAGTGGATCAGAGGCTATTTTAACTTGCTTCTCAATGAAAGTAACAAGATCAGTGAAAACTGCTCTCTGACCACGTCGCTCATGCAAATCACAAGCAACACTTCTCCATTTCTCCCTTAATTTGTAAGGAAGTTTAAAAATGATGCTTCTCATATTAGATGGTAAATCGAGCTCTTTCATGTGCATCATTTGCTCTGTTAAGTTTGAGCATCCTCTCAGAAACAGGGAAAATGACTGTAGTGCTTCAACATCTTCACTTTTAATAGGTGTCCAGTTAAGAATCTTCTCCATATAAGCAGAAGCAACTCTGTACTCATTCCCAAAGTGTTCTGCAAGAAGATCTTTGGCTCTACAATATCCCTGTTCTGCAGGTAAATGCTGACAACTTTGCACCAGGTCTCTCGGCTGCCCCCTGGTGTATTGTTCGAGGAAGTGCAAACAGTCATTCCAATTAGTTGTTTTCTCCTCCACTCCATTCTCAAATGCTCTAATAAAGGACCTGTATTGAAACGGGTCTCCATCAAACACTGGAATGTTTCTAGATGGAAGAGTAGAGGATTGATTTTGCTGCACCAATAAAGCAGTGATCTCGTTTTGCCTTTGCATTATGGTGACAACGTCGTCTGGATGATTTTCAGCTTGAACGTGATGTGTTGTTTCATTTTCATCCCTTGTTCGTACCGATGGAGCTGGGACCTCAACATTAGTTGTCACTTCGTTCATTTGGGTGTCTGCCCTTTGTTGAGACCCGTCAGTCTTTATTTGAGGTACAGAATCAGGAACGGACACAACGCGATTTTCATCTTTAGTTGGAACGAATGTGTCTGCATCAGGATTCAGCTTTTCCGTGTTTTGACAGTTTCTTTCAAAATAAGAGTTCATGCCATCTGATCTGTGTGAGCCACACTGAGATGCGTTGGTTTCGAGGACATGAAGCTTTGCGTTTGTTACTGCCAGCTCCGTTTCAAGCTCCAGTTGCTCCTTTTGTCTCCTCAGCTGTTGCTCCTGTCTTCTCAGCATTTCCTCTTGTCTCCTCAGCTGCTCCTCCTGAGCTTCGAGCTGATGTTTCTTCTTGAGCGCAGCGACGCGCTCCGTCAGCGCTGCTTTCTCAGCTTCAGCTTTGATGCGTGCAGATGATGTGGAGGAAGTCCGTGAGACCCGCGATTGCAACTTTGAAATTTGTGATTTTCCACGCGATATATTGGAAACACTGTCTTCAGGATTTATTTCCTCACAATCTGCAACACTTTGCGCATCAGGAGTTTCTTTATCCGGCAGCACAAACGGATGTCCTTTCTCAGTTAACCAGGCTTTTACTTCACTGGTGAAATCACAAAAAACAGTCATTTTTGATTGGAAATAATCCTTCTGCTTTGCAACTTCATCGTCTGGCAACGGTAGGCTTATGAAGCTTTCATGCGTTTCAGTTGCGTCTTGATAACAGGAAATAAACTTGTAAAGTTCAGAGTTCACCAACCGGATGTTTTCGTTTGATTCCATTAATTTGCGGATTTTTTTCCATGTACCTTTTGGCTTGTCTACATTTGGAACTTCTCTTTTCTTGACACACTTTGATGTAAAATTCCAAGCCTTTAGGAGTCATTTTAATGCTTCTCTTTGCTGACGGCCCTTCGGCGTCACTCTTCAACGGCGCAGCATCAGACATTCTGATCTCCTAAACTGCTGCAGCTCCACAATCAAAGTCCGGTCATTCCGCATTAAATGCGCAAAGTAGCAAGGCAGGCTGCTTCACTCCGAATCATCACACTTTCAGACTTGCAGAACTCCAATCGCTCTGGCTGTTTTCCATTACAGCTTTGCAGGAACATACCAGCATGTGACGAGGACAATCGGTGAGCTGCTGCGCTGATCTTATCCAAATGCCGTCTTGTTGAAGAAGCAAATTCCAAAAGCGAGAAACCAGATGATCCGGGAATCTTCATCCAAAATCCAAAATCCAAACAAGTTCATTGAAGAGGGGTAATGTCCTTTAGATCCAAGGGCGGGTTTTTTACGTTATGTAGTGGCTATTTGTGTAAAATGCAACAAAAATCAAAAATCAAAACTCAAACTTCAAACTGCCACTGGTGCACCGGGTCGTGGTTTACGCAGGCAAAAGAAATCATAATCCAACAAAATTCAGTGAGGTTTGTCATGGTTTATTCTCCAAAGCAAGCAAACAATTGGAGCGATCACTTCCTGCTGCTTCTCTCGCGCTGGTAAAAAACCATAGCCCCACCCAGGTGCACCCTGATCCTCTGCCTGCAACCTCCTTAAATAACCTCCAAGTGCAGGTGATATCAATTAACTCTACAAAAGCAAGCCTAACAGAAACTAATGTGCCAATTACCCAAACAAACATGCAAAATAAACAAACAATAAATCTAAACAAAATAAACACTATATGAAATTACACAAACAAAACATAATTAAGAAAATATTCAGAAAATACTTAAAGACTAATAAATAGCTCTAACAAAGGGCTTTGCAGGAAACCAGCTCTTCGCTGGGTCACATCTGGGCTCCAGCCACGAATCAACTATGTGATACATGGTTGGAGTGCTGGGGGTGAGGTCATGTGACCTGTGACCTAGAGTCTTGTCGTGGTCTGCAGACAATCGGGGTCTTGTTGTGGTCTGAGCGTCTGGGTCTATGGGGTTGAACTGGAACAACCTGTCTTAAAACATTAGACAATATGAGAATTAACTTTAAACAGAAATAAACAGACGAGGTTCCTTGAGGTTCATTCTTCATGACTAACATCAAAGGTTGATCGGTGGAAAACGTTTGAGGAGGTGGAGCGTGGCTGGACTCGGCTGCAGGCAGGGAGAGCGGCTGGACCTCGGGCGGGCGGCGGGCCGTCTGCAGGACTCTGTGGTCGGGCAGACTGCAGCTTTAGTGTTTCCTGGAGGGAAAATGCTCTCCAGGGACTGTTTGTATTTTGACCCCCGAACCCAAACCGACTGAAAGTTGAACAGGCTGCGTCGTTCTGCGCCTGCAGGACTCGAGCACACTGAGATTCTTCCATAATGGAGCTCATATAAAAACTGCCTCTCTGACAAAGACTGACGATACTGAACTTCATCAACCTGCAGGATCCGTGTGTAAATATCAGCTGGAAGGATTGAGACTAGAGATGTGTCGTTCGCGAACGTAATGGCTCTATGAGCCGGCTCTTTGAAGTGAACGACGGGAGCCGGCTCCCCACCAATCAGGAGCCGGCTCCCTTCGAGACGCTTTTTTTCTCTGTCTGCACTGCTTCGTGTGCTGAGCAGAGGGGGGAGGGGCTGCAGCCGAGCACACACACACACACACACACACACACACATACACACACACACACACACACACACAGCAGCAGCACAGTGAGCACAGGAACGGGTCAAGAGAGGAGAGAGAGTGCAATATGGGGGACAAAAAGAAAGAAAGTAAAAAAGATATTAGTCATATCAGGAAAAGGAGCCAAATTTGGACTCATTTTAATTATACTGATGGCTCCAAAAGCAGAGTGCATTGTCTGCAAGACCAAGTCATATACAGTCCCCTCTGAGAGAATCTTCTCTAAACAGGTCAGATAATCACCGATGGAAGAAGCCGAATCAGTCGCTCAAAGCTGAGGCACTTGGCGTTTCTAAATGCCAATCTTCAGTAGAGAGTGCTGATTTTTTTCTTTTTGTTTTACACATTTTAATTTTAATTTTTTTTGCGTGTTTTTCAGGGGTTCTATGTTGTTTCAGTCTAAATTGGTCAAAAGTTGAATTGTAAATAGATCAAAGTTCTTGTATTTTATAGTTTATTTATAGCATTGAAGAGTTAATATTTGTAATTTTTATTTTGTTGTTTTGAATTTTTTTTCAGGGATTCTGTGTTGTTGTTTGACTTTAAATTTGTTGAGTGTATGAAAAGCTAAAATTGTTTGTATTTGAGAATTTATTTTTTTGTAGATCTGTAAATCAGTCTGCCCCAGAGCAGCTGTGGCTACAATAGTAGCTTACCACCACCGAGTATGGTGTGAACAGGTTAATGTGATATTGCAGTGTGAAGCGCTTTGGGCTCTGTCATGCAGGGTAAAAAGCGCTGTACAAGTGTAGTCCACTTACCATTTACCATTTAAATTTATATTTCGTGTGTTTTTCAGGGATCCTGTGTTTCACTTTAAATCTGTTAAGTATAAAAAAGCTAAAAGTTTATTCTTGTATTTCATAGTTTATTTGTTGTTGCACTGAAAAGTAAATATTTGTAATTTACATTTTGTTGTGTCATGTGTTATTCAGGAATTCTGTGTTGCTTGACTTTAAAGTTGCTTAGTATAAAAAAGTTAAAAGGTTAAATTATTTGAAAGTTCAATGCAGAGTGAAAAAATAAAGGCTATCATAATATAGTAGTATAATACATTTTTTTTTATTAATTATTAATTCATTTTGTGCATAACGTTACATTATTATTGGTAATATATCGATTAAAGCAACAAAAAAAATCTGAAGAGCCGTTTGGGAGCCAAAAGAGCCGGCTCCTTTTAGTGAGCCGAACTGAAAGAGCCGGTTCCCTAAAAAGAGCCGGAATTCCCATCACTAATTGAGACCACTAGAGGGGTTGGAGTGAACCAGGCGTGCATTTGTTCATGTATGATTCAGATTTGTGTTTTTTTGGTATTTCTTTCATTCATTTGAACGTCCTTTTTTTCCTTTTTTTGTATCTTTGAATTGAATAGATTATCGAACATAATCTTTAGTTTCAGAGCTGAGAGACAATCTACTGATCATCCGTCGTCTGCTTCATTCGAGTGCCGGGTGCTGCAGCTCCAGGTGGACGAGGGGCGGAGCTAGAGGGACTGCAGGCACTGCAATGGGACACCTCAGCTAGTCGACAACGATACGTAGATCGAATAAATAAAAGCTATACTATAATACCTAAAGACACACAATCTGAAGAAGAAAACATCAGGGCAGGAAGCAGCTTCATACTGAACATACAGCAGCCTCCATTCCTGCTGTGTGAAGCCACCAGTCCAGATGAGGTGTTTGCTCAACGGTGTGCAAACAAGACAAAGAGTGACGGAGAGGAGCTGCTGAAGCTGTCATCCAGTCTGATTCCACAGATTCGGAGACTGTTTGTCCTCACATGATCAGGACAGACGGGCTTCTGAGCTGCGGGGTGCCTCGCCCAGACGTAGCTCATCACCTCCAGACCTACCTGCAGAGTCCACAGAGGAGCATGTTCTCACTCTGCAGAGCTCAGGTTCATCCTGCAAGCTGTGCAGCTGTCAGCAAAACCCTGAGAACCAGGACTCCTCCGGTCCAGTGACGCCGACAGCAGACAGTGCAGCTACTGCAACAGCACAACCAGCAGGGGGAGCTAACCTGCACTAACCAGCAGGGGGAGCTAACCTGCACTAACCAGCAGGGGGAGCTAACCTGCACTAACCAGCAGGGGGAGCTAACCTGCACTAACCAGCAGGGGGAGCTAACCTGCATTAACCAGCAGGGGGAGCTAACCTGCACTAACCAGCAGGGGGAGCTAACCTGCACTAACCAGCAGGGGGAGCTAACCTGCACTAACCAGCAGGGGAGAAGCTTCCGGCTCCTCGCCGTCCTCCTGACTTCCTGGGTTTTCAGCAGGTGTCAGAGGAGACACTTTTTGATCCTTCCAGCTCGGCTCTTCCCCTCATTGTGAAGCTGAATTCACCAAGGTTCCCACCATGCATCCCATAATGCATTCTGCTGCAGACTCTCAGGTCTGAGGCTGCAGACACCCTGGCTCCAGCCCCCACCACCCTGAAAAGGACAAGCGGGCTAGAAAGTGGACGGATGCGTAGCTTTGATAGTTTTTATTATTTGCACTTTATGTGTTCCTGTCTGTGTGTGCAGCTCTTTGCTTCAGCTGTGGCTGTAGTTGAAGTTGATCTCAATAAAGGTGAGTTGACTCAGTCTGAGCTGCTGTTTGGCTCAAAGATGAAGAGCTGCTCCTGGAGAAGGATGTCATCCACACTGTGAAACCTCTGAACTCCTTCTATTTGCATTCGTTACACTTAATTGATAAATATCAGAGTATGATTCACTTGATCATTTATTTAGTGTTTTACAAAGTCTTGAACATCTTCAGTGTGTGTGTGTGTGTGTGTGTGTGTGTGTGTGTGTGTGTGTTTCTCCAGATGTGCTGCCTGTCTCGGCTGCAGACAGCAGCTGTTGTGATCCTGATCACTGGGATTGTTCTGTATCGCGGCAATTTTCGGCAATTCATGGCAAATTTCGCCATTTAAATTCAGACCAGGACAGCAGACGGTCTGGGAGGGCTCCTGCGGCGCACCGCACCCTTAAACTGTCTCGAAATGGTCCAGATGTTAGAGGTGCTCCATGAATCCGTCCTTTGACTGTTTGGGAAGCTTTTTAAGGAGCTGATCACCGTGGTCGGTTGACATTCCTTCAGTTGTTGCCATGCTGGCGGTGTCTTCATGTGGTTCTTTGTGCTAACACCTCCTTCTGGATTTGCTCAATAAACATTTGGATGGTTCACAACACTGAGACAGAAGCTGCTGCTCCTGTGGAGACATCCTCCATCTCACTTTTACTTTTGTCCAGTCTCTGAAACGATTGGAAGAATTTTCAACACATTTCACAACTCAGACCTGTGCTGATAACTTTATTTCAGACACGAGGGAAACTCCACCTGAACGTCAGGAAGCAGAAACAGTCTGAGAGACAACCAGGTCAGAGAAGAGAAAAGCAGATCAGCAGTCTCGGTGTTTACATCGCAGTTGGGCAACATGTGTAAAAACCGTTGTCCCGTCATGTCAAACCACATCCTGTGGAGAGTTCAGTTTTCTCAGAAGCTCTGAACTGCTGCGTCCCGTCAACAGGCCAAAACAGGCTCCTTCTGTTCTTCAGAAGGATGTTTCTCACCACACAGCACCAGCGCTACCACGGCAACCAGAAGTAGCACCGAGCAGCTTTTCACACCTTCACCCAGGTGGTAAGAACTGTAAGAACTGAGACAGAACACAAACCTCAAGCCGTGTGGCCTCACCCGGACCAGACGTCACGGAGCTCTGCTCCACAGGAAGCAGCAACAGCGCTGCAGTCCAGCAGCAGCTGGACACGCCTGGTGGTGCCCGGTGAAGAAGATATATGTATATAAATATATATAAGTTACCACAGGGATAACTGGCTCGTGGCGGCCAAGCGTTCATAGCAACGTCGCTTTTTGATCCTTGGATGTTGGCTCTTCCTGTCATTGTGAAGCAGAATTCACCAAGCGTTGGATTGTTCTCCACTAATAGGGAACGTGAGCTGGTTTAGACCGTCGTGAGACAGGTTAGTTTCACCCTGCTGATGATGTGTTGTTGCAATAGTAATCCTGCTCTCCTCCTTGTGGAAGACAACTCCAGAAGCTAACTGGAAGCCAGTGGCGGAGGTAAGGCTCAAATGTGGCAGATAGAAGACGCTCTGTCCCCCCTGCTGTTCTGCAGAGACCTGAACCCCCTCAGCCAGACCATCACCAAGAGTGGATATGAGTTCCGATTCCAGCAGTGCCAGTAGTGATGGGGGGAGGGGCAGGAACCCCCCAGCTGGATGCATGGCTCCAGGAAAGACCAGGAACTATATCTGAGATCTCTGTCCAGAAGAGCACAGTGCTAGGAACAGCTAAGGTCCTGCAGAACCCTCCAGCTCCCAGGTCTCTGGTAGACCCTGCAGAACCCTCCAGCTCCCAGGTCTCTGGTAGACCCTGCAGAACCCTCCAGCTCCCAGGCCTCTGGTAGACCCTGCAGAACCCTCCAGCTCCCAGGTCTCTGGTAAACCCTGCAGAACCCTCCAGCTCCCAGACTTCTGGTAGGACCTGCAGAACCCTCCAGCTCCCAGGTCTCTGGTAGAGGACCCCAGCTTGAAGGAGATACCGTCCAATTATTACATAATCCCATAATCCCTAGCTGACCTGCAGCCTATGATCAGGTCAGCTAGGGATTCTAAACTAAACTAAACTAAACTAAACTAAACTAAACTAAACTAAACTAAAACAAACCAAACCAAACTAAAGTAAACCAAACTAAACTAAACTAAACTAAAACAAACCAAACTACAGTAAACCAAACTAAACTAAACTAAACTAAACTAAACTAAACTAAAACAAACCAAACCAAACTAAAGTAAACCAAACCAAACTACAGTAAACCAAACTAAACTAAACAAAACTAAACTAAACTAAACTAAACTAAACTAAACTAAATTAAATTAAACTAAACCAAACCAAACCAAATTACACTAAACAAAATTAAACTAAACCAAACCAAATTAAACTAAACTAAACTATACTAACTAAATACTAGTTTAAACAGTTAAGTATCCACAAAGCTGCCCCAGGAGCTAGAATGCTGTGGGAAGTACGGTGCACTGAGCCCTGTCCTCCTCTAATGTCTGAATGTTATTCCCTTTAGTCCGTTCATTGCTTTTCACCTGTTGTCCCCCCCTTCGAGGGGGAGTCTTCTCCAGTTTCAGTTGCTGACTCCACTATTACGAAGGCCTATGAACAAGCTCCGTCCGGACCGGGAGGACACCCCTGTCGGTCCTGCCCATGGACTGGCTTCGGTTCTACTGCTGGGATCCGTGGTTCTTGTGCTGGACCGTCCAACGAACTGTCCTCAACATAGTCCTAGGCTTTACTTCTTATTGTCTCATGCTAGCTGTTGCCAAAGCTGTCCGTCCCTGGGAGAGGGATCCCTCCATACTGTGGTTCTCCCCAAGATTTCTTCTTTTCCCACTGGGTTTTTGGAGTTTTTTCTTGCCGGATGTGAGGGTCGAAGGCGGTGGTTGCTTCGTTCTGTCTCGTTACTGTAAATATTGACATATTACCATTATGCTTATTCACTGTTTTTACTTTTACCGACAAATGTAACATCTTGAAGCCCTCTGAGGCAACTGTTGTTGTGATACTGGGCTATACAAAAATAAATTGATTGATTGATTGATTGATAATAATTCAGTAATTAAATACTAATTTTCACTACATAATAATTAAAAAGCCACAATAAGCAACTGTAAAACCGTGAATCCCACCAGCCACAGCAGAACAGCATGGGCCTCCATACATCCTCACACTCCTGATCTGCCTCTTGAAGAAAATCAACGAAGAAAAGAGGGAAGTAAAAGTCAAACAAAGTGTTGCCCTAAAAGGAACTGCAACACCCACAAGATTAGAAATTAGAATCACTCATTTCAAATCATGTTGGATTTTCCAGCGTCCCAAAGACAACGGAACAAAGTACCCCGATCACCTGTGCACTTATTCCAGGTTCTGGATTATCCAGGCCATGACGTAGTCCAACAGGTTTAAGATGGATTAGGACCAGTTTAACACAGGTTCTCATCAACCATGTGAATTCTAACAGTCGCATTCCAGGATCAGTAGTTTGTTTTTGGGCTTGAACGCAAATTGTTTCCAATCTGTGTCGTCAATATTTTCTTGAGCTTAAACACACCGAAGAAACGGCCTCCAGTCATTTCTGGTCAAAAGTTATGCTCGGGGTAAAATGGCTCTTTCAAAATAAGACGTCCGATACAGCTGAAGACCTGATTCATGTTCCGTAAACGGGTTCCGACTGTCCCCGGGTTCTGGGAGAACGAGTGCAACACTGAAATCCCAGTGGTGTTGTGGGGCGGGGGGTGGGGTGGGGGGCCATTATTCGACAGGACACATTTGTGTGTGCCGACATTTGCATCCCCTGGTTTTCTGGGGCCAAATAAGTTCCACATGTAGATAATTCACATGGTTTGGTAGACGTGGAACTTTTTTGCCCCCCCCTCCCCCCCCCCCCCCCCAAAGAAAAAAAAATAAAAATTAAAAAAAAACGGAGATGCAAATCTCGGAAGAGACAAAATGTGTCCTGCCCAGTGATGCATCCCCCTCTTAATTGCTGTTATGGACATTTTCAGATCAAATGATACAAAACTCGTTGCAGATGCGGGTCTTTTAATCAAACCATGTGAATTACATAAACGTGGAATAAACTATCCTCTTTTAACTGTAAATAAATGAGCTTCGGACATATTTTTCGGCATTACATTTTGAATTTCGAATCTGAACTTCGTTTAAATGCTTTGACATATCAGACTGTACTGCGAAGAAATCCAAGCTTTCATACAGCATCTTTTCATTATCAAAAAGTACAGTGCCGTAGAAAACAGTCTGATGTCTCATAGTTTGCGATTAAGCGGGGATGCAGATCTGGGCGGGCAGGCAGAACTGGGCTCAACACCGGCGCTGCAGGCTGCAGGATCTGTCACACACACAGAGCTGAAGAGTCTGGACGGATGGATGAAAGATGGATATAAGAAAGTTTTTCAATAATGTTTTGTTCAAAGCAGGTAGTAAAAGCTAGTTAGCTGCAGCTAACAGCAGAAAGTTCCATGTTCTTGATAAACCAAATGCTCCGTGTTTGACCAATGAAAACCTGGCTTTGACATTACAGACCAGGGTTCTCAAAGCTTTTGTATCCAGGAACCTCTGACTGGGAGAACATTTTTCAAGGACTACTCATAATCCTCAAGGTAATTAAACACAATCTGCCATTTGTAACCCCCAACGCCATATAAATTATCTGTTTATTAACGTTCAAATGATACTGAAGAGCTGTGGAGTAGAAATGAGCCTAATTAAATTAAATGTGAATAAAGCCAATATAACTTACTTAACTTTATACATAGACTACGTTTTATTGAAGCTACAATTTCACGTCACAGCATTTATCATTTTAAATTCACAGCTTTCAGAATCTGACTAGTGTTGTAATGTGGAAGTTCTGTTCTGGTCAGGCAGGTCAGAGGGCAGCTCTCATGTTCCAGTGGGGTCCTGGACCTGCAGCAGCTGCAGGCAGTGAAGGAGTGTGAGCAGCGGCTGTAATCCAGTGTGGAGTTCTGAAGCTTCCCAGCAGAGCTTCCTTCCTCTTCCAGTGACTCCAGTCAGTCTGAACACTGACTCAGTCCTGATGAACAAACAGCTCAAAACCTTCTGGAGAGCTTCAGCTCTTATTGACACTTCTGTAAATCATTGTAAGAAACCTGAGAAACTCCATCCTAACAGTCATCCAGTGAATATCTGTAGCGAGGCTTCTCACTCACATCACTACAGGTCAGATTAGTGACTGTTTCTTTCTTCTTGGAGTGACTGATGACAAACAGACCGATCCTCCTCTACCACCAAACCAGGCGCTCTCTGGGCTTCTCCTGGAGTCACAGCCACATTCACCGTTCCTGGTTTCAGTTGTTTTCACGGACCCCCGATCTCTGGCTCGCTAAAGACAGCAGCTGTGAACACACTGCTCCTCTGCAAACCTTTGTTTGTAGTTGTACTTGATCAAAAATAACAATAATAATAATAATAATTAAAAAAAAACAACTGAAAGGATAATGAATAATTTCCAGTCTTTGTTTTCTGCTTCTGGAGGTTTGCGCTGTGTTTGCCCACATCCGCCCCCCCCCGACCCCGATCATCTTCCTCTGCGCTCAGCGGCTTTAAATGACAGATTCCAGGCTGCTGAGGAGCAGAAGAGACAGGAAGTGCAGTGAGATGAGTGAGAAGAGCTGCAGCAGAGCACCAGAAGATGGAACTGAAAGAGTGTGTCCTCCTGTCGCTGCTGCTCACAGGTACGACCAGCTCTCCCGATCAAAAATAACCTGTTTAACAACTTAGAAAAGAACCAAATCACCTATAAATGAATAAAATAACATAAAATAACTCTAACTTAACAAAGTAACTGCAAACTGATGGGAAAATCAAACAGACCGCCTTGAGAAGCTGGATCCTGTCAGATCCTGTCAGAATGAAAATCGACTCTGTTTTTCTGAATTAGCGAGCTTCTGTTTGATGAGGGGATCCGAAACGGCTCTCCAGCCGAACCACTTCCTGTTTCTCCAGGTATCAGAGCGAATCACTGCAGAGGACTAAATCCAGGCCAGCAGAAATAATTGTTTTTCAAAGTTTAAATCGTCTTTCTTTGCAAGTCAGGTATTTTTCACATAGCAGAGCAGCACTGAGTGGAAAGGGACCCAAAACAAAAAAAACCAAAAAAAAAAAAAAACCATCGAAACAGCTCAGGCTTCTCTGTTTGACCAAAGCTCATTTCCAGATATTTCACTGCTGTGTCTGGTTCCAAAGTACACCTGATTGTTTGAGGACACTGCAGAGGATCAGCGATGATCCGCCCGCCTCTGCCCTGGAACCACACCCTGCATGTTCCAGAGAGGAGCCCAGATCTCCGGGAACGGTAGCAGTGGCCTCCATCGGGGGGGTTCTGACTCTTCGTGGACCCACTGAGGGGATTCTGGCTGACCGGAGCTCTGAGGCCACGACGCCTTCTGCAGGCAGAGAAGCGACGTCTATCAGGTTACAAAGCTGCAATAAAGCGTTTAGGGTGAAGAACGAGTCTCATCGTGTCTGGAGCTGGAGTAGAGTTTGGAAATAACTCTCCACAGCAGTCATTCTTTATTTCAGTTTCCAAAGCGGACAGAGGCGGAGCTGACACGGATTCTAGGAAGATCTGATAGAGTTTCTTAGCTGTCAATATTTAAATTGATGTTTATTTGGAACATCATACCTGGCGGTCAGCTCCTCTGACATTAATGTAGAGGTTTGGACACAACATTTGATTTAAGGACCGGTCCTTGATTTCAGGTCCACTTCCTGCTCCACTCATGAATCCACATCAACTCACGATCGCCGTCACTGTGAAACTCGGTCAGAAACCGGCGGCTGGCATTGCTACATGCCATTGATGATTGTTCCTCTTGTAGCCTCTGTACCCTGTGTTTATATATGAACTGTATGTAGATACAAGAACCTGTCTGTCCTGTCTCCTTCTCCTTCTGTCCCCTCACCCCAACCGGGACAGCAGGAAGACCACCTCTGGGCCTGGTTCTACAGGGTTCTCCTCCTCTGAGTCTGGTTCTGCAGGGTTCTGCTCCTCTGAGCCTGGTTCTGCAGGGTTCTCCTCCTCTGAGCCTGGTTCTGCAAAGGTTTCTTCCTGTTAAAGGGAGTTTTTCCTTTCCACAGTGGCTCATGCTGCTCATGTGGATCTGTTGGGTTTCTCTGTAAAAGTGTCTAGAAACGACCATGTTGTAATTGACACTTCATAAATAAAGCTGAATTGAATGGAATTGAATTGGTTCGACTCCATGCCTTTTCAAGAGGTTTTGAGCGTGGATGGAGCTGGTTCCTGGTTCCTCTGGGGCAGAGGAACACGGCCCAGTTCCCATGTTGGTGCAGTGATGTGGTGAATTCAGAGAAACAGTGGGGTTCTGGTGTTCCATCTGACTGAGACACACTTTGGTAACGTTCAGTGTAAACACTTCAGAGTTTGTTCTGAAGAGAAAACTCTCTTCAAATTCATGCTTTTTTTTTTTATGAGAACTGAGGATTTGTCTTTTCTGTCCTACTGCTGCAGCAAACAGTTCAGCAGCTATCGATCTATTGACCTGTTGATCTGTTGATCCGTCCGTCCAAGCTGTTTCTTGCTGTTGTTATTTCTTCCGTCTGCCGGTAAATCCAGGACATTTCCAGGTCAGAGGCGTGGAACTAGACCTCTGTTTGTTTTTAAGATTTTCCTGCTTCAGTCATTTCTTCTTCTCATTTTGAAAAACAGCATAAATCAAATAGAAGCAGAGCAGCTGAGGAGAAGAAACAGTTTTATGAGCTGTTTCTAGTTATAGCGAGAGAGTTCTGTTGTTTGAAGGAGAAACCTCCTCGTAATAATCTGAAATAAAGCTATTTCTTCACTGTGGCGGTTCCTCCGCCAGATGGCTGTTCGAATAGATGAGTGCGTGTCGTGTCTCAGACGCCCCGCCGGCGTGCGTGGGGCTGGGAGCGCGCACGGACATTCAGGACAGGTAGTGAGGTTCCCACTGCCCCCTGTGTCAGGTACACCCGGGTGTACCTGACACAGGGGGCCGTGTCCGCCGGCAGGGGGCGCACTCCACTACATGCAGGGGGCGGGAACTGGTGTTTAAAGCTCTGTTTATTAAGGTTTTTGGGAACTGGTGGTGGGTGAACATATGTCATGTATATATTTGATACAATATCATCATTTAGCTCCAATTTATGATAAGTTGTTCTGTTAAAATATCATAATATCAGGAGGATCCAAACGGCCGAGGAACCTCAGGGGGATGTAGAGAAACAGGTGTAGCAGCTCCACCCCTGGTCCAGACCGTCTGGTGACCGTCCAGCTGCGTTCACACCGCCAAATGATTTCCGCGATTTTGCGTCAAAATCCAATTGAAAACAACGGGGAACACGCGTTCCTGGAGCGACGAAACGTGACGCGTCCGACGTGTTTTCGCGGCGCATCGGGGCGTTCTCGCGTCGGCGGCGCGATTTTGCTACGCGTCGCTGAAGTCAGGAAATCTGAACTTTTGACGTGTCACGATTTTGCGGCAACCAATCAGGGAGCGTGTCTATGGTGACGTAGGTCAGGGGGCGGGGACCGTTGAAAGCGACACTCATCCTGGAGTTCCTGGAGCGAACAGTGAAACTCACCAAACTCCGACTGTCTGTGGATAATACCGTGCACCAGGCACGGCGTCCTGTCCACCGACGGCGTCGTTTCCTGGCTTTTTTAAGCAAACACCACTCGCTCAACAGGGTTAGCCATGATGCTAAGCTAACACAGTAAAAGGCCGGAAGCCCCGCCTTCCCACCACAGACGTGTCGCGTCGAAACGCGTCGCGTTGTTCAGCATCGGACCTCAAAATTGACACGCATTCAACTTCTCGCATTGCTGCGATTTTTGATGCAAAAGGTGTGACGGTGCAGCTCTGTCTCTGTGTCTGCAGGTGTGCGGAGCGTCAACGACTCCGTGTTTGTGTACGGCAGCCTGGGAGGCCACGCCCTCCTGCCCTGCTCCGGGCTAAGCTCCGCCCACTGCTCCTCGGTGTCCTGGACCTTCTACAAAGGGGGGCGGGTCCGGTTCTCGGAGGAGGTCAGCGGAGGCAGGGTGAGGGCCGACTCGGACAAGTCCAACCGCACCTCCATCATGGCCGACTGCTCCCTCAGCCTGCGCCGCCTGCGGGTGGAGGACGCCGGCTCCTACGTGTGCCTGGAGCGGCGGGAGGCGGTCACCGACGTGTACCTGTCGCTGCTGACCGTGGCGTCGCCCTCCTCCGTCATGGAGCTACGGCCCGGAGGCCGGCTGGTCCTCAGCTGCATCCTCCACACCTACTACGACCCCGGCAGCTGCCGGGCCTACTCCAGCAGCCTGTTCCACCTCAGCTGGCGGGCGGAGGACGGCGGCGAGCTGCGCGGAGACAGGTGGGCCTCCTAGTCCTTCCCAAGTGCATCCCGGGTTTCTTAGAGGCTTCGGTGCATTCCTAAAAAAAGTTAGTTCAAACCAGAAAACCTGGTGGATCACCTGAAAACAGCCAAACGTCTTCGTCATGCTTTCGTCATGTCGGTTCCTCTGAAGTGTTTTCCTCTTTAGAAAAGTCTGATCTCGGTCAAACTGCTTGGTGAAAACGCTCCAGACAGCGATTCTGATGGTCAGAGCTGACTGACTGCTGCTGTCAGCTGAACCGTAGAGCCCACCAACACTCCCCGTCCCGTTCCCGTCAGTGGTTTTCAGCAGTGTTCAGAAGCAGCAAATCACCAGAGTCCAACACCGGTAAGAACGTTGTGGAGATCGGATAGTCTCTGAAAACAGGACCTGTGACTAAAGAAGAACCCAGTCTGAGTTTAAACTTTGCCACGAGGCTGTAAGTGTGTTCCTTAAGGAGGAGTTATGGTCAACGCTGATCCCCAAACACTTCAACAGGTAAAGCTTTGCCACCAGAGAGACCATCAGGTTAGCTTCACGAGTGTTTAACACCATGAAAGCATGCCTGTAGCAAGATGGCCGCTGGTGGTGACGCCATGAAGCATCTAGCCTTTATGTGGCTCAATAAGAGTCACATGACCCTAAAATGTGACCACAAACTGTAAAAATGACTAACAACCCAACCTGGCTGCAAAACGGAAGACGAACCGGAAGGGTTGAAAACTTGCAATGTGACAAGACCCAGGGTCTGGATCCAAAAAGTCTGAGACTCCAGAGACAGAGAAAGGGCTTCTGCTCCAGAGGAAACTCAGTTCAGGGCAAAAGGAAATAAAAAACTCATTCACCCTTTGGTTGGTCGGACACCCAGAGACGGTCCCGGTATTCCCAGAGCTCGCCGAGACGGACGCTCCCACAAGACGTGGCGCCTGTTTTTGTGTTTTTTTGCATATAAAGGAGGCGCTGGAGAGCTCATTTTTGCAGCAATGGGGTTAATTTTTCCACTGTGTGAAATACTGCACCAGACTTGATGTGGTGCCGAATCTGGTGAGTTTTAGGGTCAAATCTCTGTTTTATGTGTATTTTTGGGCATCAAACTCCTGACTTGGAAGAACATTAGGAACCGGGCCCTCCGGGGCTCGGTCCCTAATGAGAGAAATGGACCAGAACTACTGAGAACAACACAGAACCAGAACTACTGAGGACACCCGTAGCACAGAACCCATCCTTCTTCAAAGCAAACCCAGCCAAAGTTGAAGAGGTGCAAGGGTGATGGTTCAACGCCCCTCCCTGCCCTGAGGCTTCATCTGGGGTTCCTTCCAGAGTCCAGCATTAGACTGAGATGAAAACCTGCAGCTCAGCGGACCTTGAGGAACCCCCCCCCAACTCCCTCCCCCACCCCCCTCAACCATTTCCATTTGTTAAGGAAATGAGTTCTCTTGATGAAGTTCTGTTGAAAAGGCTCGTCTGTGCTCCACCCGGAGCCCGGAGCCTTGAAGCGACGGCGCTCTTCCCACTGAGGCTCCGGCCATTATTTTAGTGACCACATTTGACTCTGATCGGGTGGAGCAGGGTGGAGCAGGGTGCAGCAGGGTGCAGCAGGGTGGAGCAGGGTGGAGCAGGGTGGAGCGGAGTTGAGCAGGGTGCAGCAGGGTGGAGCAGGGTGCAGCAGGGTGGAGCAGGGTGCAACAGGGTGAAGCAGGGTGGAGCAGGATGGAGCAGGGTGGAGCAGGGTGCAGCAGGATGGAGCAGGGTGGAGCAGGGTGAAGCAGGGTGGAGCCGGGTGCAGCAGGGTGGAGCAGGGTGCAACAGGGTGAAGCAGGGTGGAGCAGGATGGAGCAGGGTGGAGCAGGGTGCAGCAGGATGGAGCAGGGTGGAGCAGGGTGCAGCAGGATGGAGCAGGGTGGAGCAGGGTGCAGCAGGGTGAAGCAGGGTGCAGCAGGGTGAAGCAGCGTGCAGCAGGGTGCAGCAGGGTGGAGCAGGGTGGAGCAGGATGGAGCAGGGTGCAGCAGGGTGAAGCAGGGTGCAACAGGGTGCAGCAGGGTGAAGCAGGGTGCAGCAGGGTGGAGCAGGGTGAAGCAGGGTGGAGCAGGGTGAAGCAGTGTGCAGCAGGGTGGAGCAGGGTGCAGCAGGGTGCAGCAGGATGGAGCAGGGTGGAGCAGGGTGCAGCAGGGTGAAGCAGGGTGGAGCAGGATGGAGCAGGGTGAAGCAGGGTGGAGCAGGGTGCAGCACTGTGAAGC
>NC_043758.1:382500-450000 GCF_902148845.1 Salarias fasciatus
GTCACCCAGGAGCCCCCGGATGAAGGACAGGGCCAGGAGCGCCACCCCCCCCCCAGGACCAGGGCGGACAGCGACCATAGCCAGAGAGCCACTGACCCAAGAAGCACACACCCATCATGCATCAGGAGGAGTGGAGGTGAGGACAGACAGGGGGCAGCAGAAGGACCCAGACCCAGGGCCCACCGCCCCCAGGCCCACCGGGGACCCCCCCACAGGGCACCACACTCTCTCCTCACATACATACCTCCAATCGCCCACACATATACACCCACACATACAGACATACATACATACTTACAGATACACTGTTACGACCCAGGGTCGTTGGGAGGTCACAGGGAGTGGTCTGTTGTGCTCTGTCGCTGCTCCTGCCTCTCCCCTCTGCACAGGTGCTCCAAGTTATACTGATTGCTCTGTGGAGCAGCATAAAAGCCAGAGCGTGCATACGCTCCCGGTGGTCATTGTCTGGGAGTCGTTGTCTGTGGGTCGTCGACGCTGCCTCGCTCCTCCGCTCGCTCCACTCGGTGACGTCCTCCTGCAGGGTCCTGCGCCTGCTTGTTGACTGTGGGCTTCAGACCTCCTGATGGCCTCCTCCTGCCGCGTCCCGTTCCCGCTCGTTGGCTGCGGGCTCCTGACCTCCTGACGGCGTCCACCATGCACCTTTGTGTTTGGGCACTGGATCTTTTGTTTACTTTATTTCATTAAATCTTTCTTTTACGCATGTTACCCAGCCTCTGTCTCCCTCGTTTTGTTGCGGCTTTGAGCCGGCCGTAACAAACGTGGGGGCTCGTCCAATGAAGCGGCGGTGTGTTTGCTCACGTGTGGCAGACGTGGGAGTTTTCATCCGCATTTTGTTTTGGTTGTGTTTCGGCTTGGTTTGTTGTTTGCATTGATTTGAAGTTTGAGCGCGACCGTGGAGCAATCCTTTGTTTTGTTATTTGGTCTCCGGTCAGGATTGTCTCTGCGTGTCTGGCGGTCGGGGAGTCCCTCGTGACATCATTGCCCTTGTTTGGGATTTGTTTGCGCTCTTGGGGAGACACGGCTGGGAGTGCGTTCTGCTTCCGGGTTTGGCGGCGCTGTGGAGTCCTCCGTGGTTTTTGGTCTTGTCTGTTTGGGAGACATTATGGTAAGTGTGTTACTTCTGATGTATAGCTTTTGTTTTTGGTTGTAAAAGACGAGGATTATCCTTGTAGGCTTTAGGCTCCGTTCTCACAAGGAGAGCGTGTGCAGTGGGTGGTTTTAGGGACGGAGACAAGCTGCGGGTTGCAGCATCCCATTCCCTTTCCCCTTACATCGGCTCGGGGTGTGTGTAGGGCGTTTTCGCTACTGCGAGCAACACGTAATTCCCACCGCCACGTCTCCAGAAGACTAGGGAGGAGTTAGCCTAGATTTTTTTTTGGTTTGGTTGGTTAGATAGCGGATATCCTCGGCTTTGTTTGTTTTGGCTGTACATCAGGTTGTTATCACTTGAGCTTTTTGGTCTCCAGGTTGGTTTGTTGGGCCATGGATGACGTTGTGGAAAGTTTTGTTGCGTCGCCAAGTTGTGGTAAACTGGAGTTTTGTGATAAAAAGCAGATTTCTGCCATTGGGAGGCATTATCAGGTGGATCCCCTCGGGGATTTAAGAAAAGGTGTGGATCAGGTTAGAGGAATTTTGAGAGCTGCTCTGATGGAGAAAGGCGTGTTGAAGGAGGAGCAAATCGTGGATCCAGCTGGGGCATCAGCGGGTGCCATGTTAACTTTTGAACAGCAGAAGGAGTTGTTGCTGTTACGGGCACAAGCTGATGAGCAGAGAGGTCATTTGGAAATTGAAAAACTGAGGCTTGAAAATGAGAAGCAAAGAATGGAGCTAATCCGTGACGGTAGATTGGAGGGTGACATGCGTCCACAGGGACTGCGTGGAAGTCAATCAGATGATCTGAGTGATCTGCGGCTGGTTCCACGGTTTAATGAGGAGGACCCTGAGAGTTTCTTTTCTCTATTCGAGCGTGTCGCAGAGGCTAGGAATTGGTCGGATTCGACTCGTGTGCTTTTGTTGCAGTGTGTGCTGGTTGGGAAAGCACAGCAGGCATGCTCTGTTTTGAGTGGTGTTGACGGCGCCCGGTACTCGACGGTTAAAGCTGCGGTTCTAAAAGCTTACGAACTGGTTCCCGAGGCGTACAGACAACGTTTTCGTGGTACGAAACGGGGTGATAAGTCACACTTGGAGTTTATGCGCGTCTTGGTGTCGAATTTTGATTGCTGGTGCTCTTCAGCAGGTGTGAAAACCAAGGAGGATCTGCGTGAGCTTATTTTGTTGGAACAATTCAAGAATTCAGTGTCCGAGCGGATTGCCGTTTATGTCAGTGAGCGTGGAGCTACGTCTGTGGCAGAGGCTGCTGCTCTCGCGGATGATTACCATCTTATTCACTTGGGCAAAACGTGCAATTTTGGCTACCGTGACAAGTTTAAAAGGTCAGATGGAGCGGAGTTTACGTCTGGTCGTGTTCGTGACTCTGATCAGATCTGCAACTATTGTCACAAGCGTGGACACTGGAAGAAGAATTGTTTTGTACTGGAGTCTCGTTTGAAATCTGCATCTTCTAAGCCTGTGATGTGTGCTGCATCGGCTGTTGGTCCTGGTTTTTCGGAGGCTACTACTGAGGTTGCTCCAGAGCTGAAATCTTACATGCCGTTCATTACTGAGGGCTTTGTCTCTCTTGTGGGCAGTCGTGAGCGTGTGCGTGTGAAGAACTTGCGTGACACTGGCTCGGTTGATTCCTTCATTGTAGCTTCGGTGTTACCTTTTTCTGAAAAAACCTCTCTTGGCACATGTGTGCCTATAGTGGGTGTGGGCATGAGTGTTTTGAGGGTTCCGCAACATAAAATGATGCTTGACTGTGATTTCTTTCAGGGTGAAGTCGCCATTGGTGTTCGTCCAGCATTACCAGTGGATGGAGTAGCTCTGATTTTGGGGAATGACATTGCCGGTAGCAGGGTGTGGGCCGGTATTCCCCCTCCAGTCAAAGTAATCAGTGAACCAGGCGAATGCACTCATGAAGTTGAAGTTCAGATGCCTGAAATCCTTGGGGCTTGTGTGGTTACTCGGTCAAAGAAGAATGTCAACACGGTCGGAGATGATGATTCTGCTCATGATTTTGCCCTGCCTGTTGCTCCGTGGTCCATTTCTCGCAGTGAGCTTGTGAAGGAGCAGGAGGCGGATGGCACCTTGAAGGAGCTCTTGGATCAGGTCGGCTCTCCTTCTGAGGTTAGAAGCCGTTCTCATTGTTACCTTTTGCACGAGGGCGTGCTTATAAGAAAATGGACACCTCAGTTTGAAGGTTTTGTTGGAGAACCTGTTTACCAAGTTGTTGTGCCAGTGCAATTTCGTCAGATTGTCTTGCAGATTTCTCATGACCAGTGTGGCCATCTGGGCGTCAGGAAAACATATGACAGCGTTTTGAGGTATTTCTTTTGGCCTCGCCTGAAAAAGGATGTCTCTGCATACTGCAAGTCCTGCCATACATGCCAGATGACGAGTAAACCAAACCAGATTCCCAAGCCTGTGCCACTCAGTTCGATTCCAGCTATTAGTGAGCCTTTTGAGCATCTGCCGGTTGACTGTGTTGGCCCTTTGCCACTGTCTAAGTCAGGTGCGAGTTTCCTACTGACTGTGATGGAAAAGTGCTCTGGTCTGGATTGTTTGGGCTCTACTCCCGAGCGTGGATCTGAGGCTCGGCTTTGTCGTGTCAACTTGTTGAAACCGTTCTTCTCTCCAGACACCAGGCTGCAACGGGGGGAAAAACCATCGGCGGCTCGTTCTCAGTGTGTGGCTTCGGCTCCAGTGGTGGCAGAGCTGGGGGCCGGGGATCCGCCTGAGTCGGATGAAGCGGTGGTGTCTGGACGATTGAGGAACAGCGAATTATTGCAACAGTTGGACATGGCTTTGGTTTATCTGCGTCTGTATAAATGCGCTCAGGTTGTTGGTTGGATTAAGGATTCCCTGTGTCTGTTTGGTGATGTTTCATCATGTAACACCTTGATTAAATACGACAGTGATGTCGGTGATTCACCACCAATTAGGCAGAGGTTCTGGTGGTGGTCCGGTGGTCGTGTCCGCGGACCTTAACCCACTCACCTTCCTCAGCAGCCTGCGGTCACCGAACCGGCGACTGGTCAATCAATCAATCAATCAATTTATTTTTGTATAGCCCAGTATCACAACAACAGTTGCCTCAGAGGGCTTCAAGATGTTACATTGGTCGGTAAAAGTAAAAACAGTGAAAAAGCATAATGGTAATATGTCAATATTTACAGTAACGAGACAGAACGAAGCAACCACCGCCTTCGACCCTCACATCCGGCAAGAAAAAACTCCAAAAACCCAGTGGGAAAAGAAGAAATCTTGGGGAGAACCACAGTATGGAGGGATCCCTCTCCCAGGGACGGACAGCTTTGGCAACAGCTAGCATGAGACAATAAGAAGTAAAGCCTAGGACAATGTTGAGGACAGTCCGTTGGACGGTCCAGCACAAGAACCACGGATCCCAGCAGTAGAACCGAAGCCAGTCCACGGGCAGGACCGACAGGGGTGTCCTCCCGGTCCGGACGGAGCTTGTTCATAGGCCTTCGTAATAGTGGAGTCAGCAACTGAAACTGGAGAAGACTCCCCCTCGAAGGGGGGGACAACAGGTGAAAAGCAATGAACGGACTAAAGGGAATAACATTCAGACATTAGAGGATAGGGCTCAGTGCACCGTACTTCCCACAGCATTCTAGCTCCTGGGGCAGCTTTGTGGATACTTAACTGTTTAAACTAGTATTTAGTTAGTATAGTTTAGTTTAGTTTAATTTAGTTTGGTTTAGTTTAATTTAGTTTAGTTTAGTTTAGTTTAGTTTAGTTTGGTTTACTGTAGTTTGGTTTGGTTTACTTTAGTTTGGTTTGGTTTGTTTTAGTTTAGTTTAGTTTAGTTTAGTTCGGTTTACTGTAGTTTGGTTTGGTTTACTTTAGTTTGGTTTGGTTTGGTTTGTTTGTTTAGTTTAGTTTAATTTAGTTTAGTTTAGTTTAGAATCCCTAGCTGACCTGATCATAGGCTGCATCGAAGAGAAACGTCTTGAGCCTAACCTTAAATGTGGAGACTGTGTCTGCCTCTTTGACACCACTTGGAAGCTGGTTCCATAAAAATGGTGCCTGATAGCTAAAGGCTCTTCCACCTAGTGTCCATTTAGAGACCCTTGGAGTCACCAGTAACCCTGCATTTTGAGAGCGAAGTGCTCTGATTGGTTGATAAGGCGTTAAAGCATCTTGGAGATAGGTTGGAGCCATCCCATTTAGGATTTTGTAAGTGAGGAGAAGGATTTTAAATCTAACTCTAAACTCAACTGGAAGCCAGTGAAGAGATTTTAGAACGGGAGTAATGTGTTCACGTCTTCTAGTTCCAGTTAATAATCTGGCGGCCGCATTTTGAACCAACTGAAAGTTTTTTAATACACTTTTTGGGCAGGCTGCGAGAAGGGAGTTGCAGTAGTCCAATCTCGCAGAAACAAATGCATGGATGAGTTTTTCTGCATCGCTTCTAGGTAGAATGTTTCTTATTTTAGCTATGTTGCGCAAGTGGAAATATGCTGTTTTACAAGCCAGGTTGATGTGTGCTTTAAATGAGATATCCTGATCAAATAAGACCCCGAGGTTCCTCACAGTAGAGGAGGAGGATACACTGACGTTATCTAAGGTAATAATCTGTTTGGATAGACACTCTCTCAGTTTATGGGGGCCTAGTATAATGACCTCTGTTTTGCCAGGATTCAGACGGAGATAGTTCGTAGTCATCCAGGTTTTAATTTCTCTGATACAGTCACTGAGTCTGTCTATTTGATTAGTTTGATCAGGTTTCATAGATAAATACAGTTGTGTAGATAAATACAGTTGTCCGCTGGCAGCTTCACGTCTCTAACTATAGAGCTGCCAATCACCAGCGTGTCCAGTTCAGCCGGCGTGTCGTCGCTGTGGGGAGAGAACCTATTGCAGACGTGAAGCGGTTCTTGGAGTGCTACGTGGCGGTGCTTAGCACTAGCCTTCCTCCGGACTGTCACAAACCGGTCCTGGTCTTGTCCCGGCTGCTCGGGACACGCTGCGGGGCTAGGCTTGCTAACACTCCTCTCACTGCGGGAACGGGCTGCGAGCCCTGCCGCTACCTCGCTATAGCTAGCGCTGCCCTGCCCCTCACATCTGCGCAGCCGCTCCTCTAACTCGGTTACCCTGGCCTCCAGCGCTGTCAATACACTGCACTTTACGCAAATACCCCTATCGTCAAGGGAGGCAGGGTTCTGACTCAACATACGGCACACTGAGCAGGAAAGAAAAGAAGACAGAGGGGAGGACGCCATAGCGGTCCCGGCGGACCAAGCTAGTTAGCACGCTAAGCTAGTTAGCACGCCGGTGGCGCTAACGGCGGAGAAGAAATGTAATTCACGAGAGATCGCTTGGTCAATCGGGGGCGAAGTAACCCCGGGGGCGTAAATAACCCCGATTTTTGATTGCTTCGTGAATTAACAGCAATAGCAAGAGAGAGACAACAAGCACTTCAGTCGCTCGCAGGCTTCAGCAAGCTTCACCAACACGGAAAACACTCACCGGAGTGACGTCAGACGCAGCGATCGCAGCGATGGGCCTTTTCCTCCAATCCTACACATTGGAGATCAGGAACATAAAAGGCCGGGACAATGTAATCGTTGACGCATTGTCCAGGTCCCCTCTACGTGACCAGGTGGGTTGACGAACACTCTGAAGTCCTACTACTCAACCCAAGAATTATGTAGTATGGTTTTTTTTTTATAGGTTCTTGGGACTGGGTTAGTTAGGGCCCCTGCTCGGGTCCCTTTTTTGTAGGGGGAGGGTGTTACGACCCAGGGTCGTTGGGAGGTCACAGGGAGTGGTCTGTTGTGCTCTGTCGCTGCTCCTGCCTCTCCCCTCTGCACAGGTGCTCCAAGTTATACTGATTGCTCTGTGGAGCAGCATAAAAGCCAGAGCGTGCATGCGCTCCCGGTGGTCATTGTCTGGGGGTCGTTGTCTGTGGGTCGTCGACGCTGCCTCGCTCCTCCGCTCGCTCCACTCGGTGACGTCCTCCTGCGGGGTCCTGCACCTGCTTGTTGACTGTGGGCTTCGGACCTCCTGATGGCCTCCTCCTGCCGCGTCCCATTCCCGCTCGTCGGCTGCGGGCTCCTGACCTCCTGACGGCGTCCACCATGCACCTTTGTGTTTGGGCACTGGATCTTTTGTTTACTTTATTTCATTAAATCTTTCTTTTATGCACGTTACCCAGTCTCTGTCTCCCTCGTTTTGTTGCTGCTTTGAGCCGGCCGTAACAACACACCCACACACACATACATACATGCTCACAGAAACATACCCACACATACATACACACTTACAAATACACAGTCACACACATATACATACAAATCCAGATACACACTCACATACACATACATACCCACTCATACAATAACATGCATATATACTCACACATACACACCCACACACATATACACATGCACGTACACACACACCCACCTTCCCCAACCCCCTAACCCCCACAGCCCACCACTACCACCCCCCTATCTACCCCCCATCCACCCCACCCCCCATCCGCCACCCCCCCACCCATCCACCACACCCCCCTGTCCCCCACCACCACAACCACCCACCACGATGCCCTGGATTCCAGGGCCGCAACCAGACTCCAGGGAATGCACCGACCCAGGGAGCGGCAGCACGCCCGAGCCGACCGGCACCCCCAGCCAGGCCGACCCCCCCACCCTAATGGAAGAGGACAGCCCCCAGGCACCAGGGCCCAGGGCCCCCAGCCACACCCGCCCCAGGACACCCCGGCCACCCGGACATGAACCGGCACCCACCGACCCAGGCCCCCCGGAGCCCCCGCCCCACCGCCGCCAGACAGCCCCAACAACCGGCGCCCCCCCCCCACCCCCAATCCAAAGCAAACACGAAGACAGCCCCCAGCGAAGCAGCCCAGATCCCGACCCCAAGACAGTGCCAACCACCCGCAGCCATCAGGCCCCCCCGCCACCAACAACCGACCCTCAAAGAGGAGAGGCCCTCATCTTCCCCTTACATTAAGTGATGGAGCTGATCACAGGGGACCAGAGGGAACCAGATTCAGCTGATTGATCCTCTGAACAGACAGACATCGTCTCCAAGCTAATATGATCTAATAAAAGATTCTTAAACTGCCTGTTACTCAGATTACTTCTGGATTTCCAATTTACAAGGATAGTTTTCTTTGCGATGCACAAGATGGTGAGAACCATGTAGACAGAGTTTATCGACATGTTAATTTCACCCAGATCACCTAAAAGGCACAGTGTGGGAGTTGCAGGGATATTGCATGTGAACCATGCTGACAGGTCTTCACACACCTGAAGCCAGAACCTCTGCACTGGTGTGCAGGACCACAAGGCATGGAGGTAGCTGTCAGTCATGTTATCATTGCAATGTGAACAGATATCAGATTGTGATAGACCCATCTGGAACATCCTTCGTCCTGTGTAATGAATTCTATGCAGAATTTTGAATTGTATTAGTTGTATATTTGAATTCTTTGTCATTTTGAAAGTATTTAAACATATTTGTGACCACGCATTTTGGTCAAAGTTGTTAGATAAGTCAGCCTCCCATTTTAAGGTCGGAAGGAAGATTTCATCTTCTACCTTTGATATTATTTTATATATCTTTGATAGCAACTTTGGGGAACTGAGGTTTAAGAATTCTTCGACCCCGAGAGGTAGCTGTCCCTGCAATTGATTAAAGGTATACTTTTTACCTATGATAGATTTAAGTTGATGATATTCTAAAAATGCTGTGCTGCTGATTCCATATTGTGAGATGAGAGTATTGAATGATAGAAAGTTGCCGTTTTCAATGATATGTTCAAGCTGGCTGATTCCTTTATTTCTCCACTGAGTGAAGTTGATCATCTTTTTGTTTTGCAGGATGTCCGGGTTGTTCCAGATGGGTGTGAGTTTACACGGGATCAGAGAAGATTTGGTTAGCTTTAGAAAGTCCCACCAAGCCATTAAAGAAGAACTGATGTTGACACTTTTAAAACACTGATGGGATTTGATGGTGGGACTGATGAATGGCAGGTCAGAGATGACGAGATCCTCACATAATGCTTGCTCTACATCCAGCCATGGCTCATCTAAATTGTTAGGTTTAAGCCATTTGGAGATATATTGCAGCTTGCTGGCTATAAAGTAATTACTGAAGTTAGGCAAGTCTCGTCCACCTCTGTCTTTAGTCTGTTGTAACGTCTTTAAATTGATACGTGATGGTTTATTTTTCCAGAGAAATTTAGATATGTATGAGTCCAGTGATTTGAACCAGCCAGACGATGGTTTGGTTGGTATCATTGAAAATAAATAGTTAACCTTAGGTAAAGTCATCATTTTAATGGTGGCAACCCTCCCCATAAGAGATATAGGTAAGCGTCTCCACCGTAAGAGGTCATCCTCTGTTGACTTCAGTAACGGAACGTAATTTAGTTTTGAAAGTTCTGAAATCCTTGGAGAAATGTTGATGCCAAAATATCTAATGTTTCCAGACTGGATTGTAGCATTGGGTATACTTTGTAAATCACAGTTTATAGGCATGGCTGACTTAGACCAGTTGATAGAATAGTCAGATATTAGTGAAAATTTGTCAATAAGTGTGATTGTCTGGGAGATAGAAAATGGAGAGTTCTGCAGGAAAAGCAATACATCATCTGCATAAAGACTTATTTTATGTTCTATCTTATTGTTGGCCAGAATCCCTCTGATGTCTTTATTTTGTCTTATAGCAGCTGCCAGAGGTTCGATAAAGATGGCAAACAGTGAGGGAGAGAGTGGACAGCCCTGTCTGGTTCCTCGCTGCAGACAGAAGCTTGGAGAAGTCTGCTCGTTAGTCTTCACACATGCAGCTGGGTTGTTATATAAGATTTTAATCCAGTCTATGAAAGACGTTCCAGTCCAAAATTTGGTTAATATTCTGGACTGCTGGTACGTGATATAAGTGACCATCTACCAGTATTTACAATCTTTGATAGCAGCTGCACATCTTATCAACAGGAGCAAAGAAATCAGTATATAAGGATAAGAACAGAGGAGTCAATAAATGCTTTCAAAAGTGACTTAACAACACACAACTGGGAAGAGGTGTACAATAAAAGAAACGTGCATGATGCATATGATGTGTTTATTAAAATATTTCAAATGTTGTATGATAAAAATTGTCCCTTAAGGAAAAGAAACAAAATTTTTCAACAGAAAGGTAATCACTGGATGACTAAGGGATTGCAGAATGCCTGTAGGAAGAAGAATTTGCTTTACAAAAAAAATCATCAAATCAAGAACTAAAGAAACTGAAAATAAATACAAAGCATATAAAAATAAACTAACATTATCAGAACTGCAAAGAAAGATTATTTATGTAAATTATTGGATAACAATAAAGATAATATAAGAGAACTATGGAAAATACTGAACAATGTAATACATAAATCCAAAGGAATGGTATGTTACCCCAAGCACTTCACTGTGGAAGGAAAAGAAAATGATAATATGATGGATGTTGCCAATTGTTTCAATAAGTTTTTTGTTAATATTGGAAGTGACCTAGCTGAAAAGATTCCAGATGTGGGGAGAGACACAGGCAATCATAATTTTATAAATCGTAATCTAATTTCAATGTTCCTGAGCAATGTTGAAGAAAAAGAAGTAATTCAGGTCGTTTCGGCATGCAAAAACAAAACATCATGTGATTGCAATGATATTGACATGATTCTTGTCAAAAATGTTATTGAATGTATTTCAAAGCCGCTCACCTACATCTGTAATTTATCTTTTCAAACTGGGACATTTCCGAATCAAATGAAAGTAGCCAAAGTAATTCCGCTGTATAAAGCTGGGGACAAACATTATTTTACAAATTATAGACCAGTCTCAGTACTTTCTCAATTCTCCAAAATATTAGAAAAGCTGTTTGTTGCCCGTTTGAATACATTTCTGGAAAAAAATAAAATACTAAATGAAAGTCAGTACGGGTTCAGGTCAAATAGGTCAACTGCATTAGCACTTCTAGATTCTGTTGAGGAGATAGCAAATTCGTTGGAGAATAAAATGTACACAATAGGAATATTCCTTGACCTCCAGAAGGCTTTTGACACTATTAACCATGATATTTTAACAGATAAGTTAGAGAGATATGGGATCCGAGGGAGAGTATTGGACTGGGTAAAGAGCTATCTGACTGACCGAAAACAATTTGTACAACTTGGAGATTTCTGTTCTTTATTGTTGGATGTTTCTTGTGGTGTCCCACAGGGGGCAGTATTGGGCCCCATTTTATTTATTCTTTATATAAATGATATATGTAAAGTTTCAGAGGTTCTCAAGTTAGTTTTGTTTGCTGATGATACGACTATTTTTTGTACTGGGGATGATCTCCAGGCAGTAGAGCAGGAAATGAATACAGAATTGAATAGAATTAAATTGTGGTTAGACAGAAACAAATTGTCATTAAACTTGGGGAAAACCAAGTTAATGGTGTTTGGAAACATGGGAACAAATGATGTTGAAATTAAGTTGAATGATAAAATTATTGAAAAAGTAAATGAAATAAAATTCTTAGGAGTATTAATAGATGATACAATTAATTGGAAATCACATATAAGCCATGTTCAAAGAAAAGTTTCAAAAAGTATTTCAGTAATATCCATCCATCCATCCATCCATCTTCAGCCGCTTATCCGGGGCCGGGTCGCGGGGGCAGCAGTCTCAGCAGGGATGCCCAGACTTCCCTGTCCCCAGACACTTCCTCCAGCTCTTCCGGGAGGATCCCAAGGCGTTCCCAGGCCAGCCGAGAGACATAGTCTCTCCAGCGTGTCCTGGGTCTTCCCCGGGGTCTCCTCCCGGTGGGACATGCCCGGAAAACCTCCCCAGGGAGGCGTCCAGGAGGCATCCTGAACAGATGCCCGAGCCACCTCAGCTGGTCCCTCTCGATGTGGAGGAGAAGCGGCTCTACTCTGAGCTCCTCCCTGGTGACTGAGCTCCTCACCCTATCTCTAAGGGAGCGCCCAGCCACCCTACGGAGGAAGCTCATTTCGGCCGCTTGTATCCGGGATCTTGTCCTTTCGGTCATGACCCAAAGTTCATGACCATAGGTGAGGGTGGGAACGTAGATTGACCGGTAAATCGAGAGCTTCGCCTTTCGGCTCAGCTCCCTCTTCACCACAACGGACCGATACAACGACTGCATCACTGCAGACGCTGCACCGATCCGCCTGTCAATCTCACGCTCCATCCGTCCCCCACTCGTGAACAAGACCCCAAGATACTTAAACTCCTCCACCTGGGCTAGGGTCTCTCCACCTACCTGGAGAGGGCAAGCCACCTTGTTCCGGTCGAGGACCATGGCCTCGGATTTGGAGGTGCTGATCCTCATTCCTGTCGCTTCACACTCGGCTGCGAACCGCCCCAGTGCATGCTGTAGGTCCTGGTTCGATGAAGCCAACAGGACAACATCATCTGCAAAAAGCAGAGATGAAATCCTGTGGTCCCCGAACCGGACCCCCTCCGACCCCTGGCTGCACCTAGAAATTCTGTCCATAAAAATGATGAACAAAACCGGTGACAAAGGGCAGCCCTGCCGGAGTCCAACATGCACCGGGAACAGGTCCGACTTACTGCCGGCAATGCGGACCAGACTCCTACTCCGGTCATACAAAGACCGGACGGCCCTTAACAAGGGGCCCCGGACTCCGTATTCCCGGAGCACCCCCCACAAGACACCACGAGGGACGCGGTCGAATGCCTTCTCCAAATCCACAAAACACATGTGGACTGGTTGGGCAAACTCCCACGAACCCTCGAGCACCCTATGGAGGGTATAGAGCTGGTCCACTGTTCCACGACCAGGACGAAAACCGCATTGTTCCTCCTGAATCCGAGGTTCGACTATCGGTCGGATCCTCCTCTCCAGTACCCTGGAATAGACTTTCCCGGGGAGGCTGAGGAGTGTGATCCCCCTATAGTTGGAGCACACCCTCCGGTCCCCCTTTTTAAACAGGGGGACCACCACCCCGGTCTGCCAATCCAGAGGCACCGTCCCCGACCGCCACGCGATGTTGCAGAGACGTGTCAACCAAGACAGTCCCTGCACATCCAGAGACTTGAGGTACTCAGGGCGAATCTCATCCACCCCCGGTGCCTTGCCACCGAGGAGTTTACCAACCACCTCGGTGACTTCAGCTTGGGTGATGGACGAGTCCACCTCTGAGACCTCAGCCTCTGCTTCCTCCACGGAAGACGTGGCGACGGGATTGAGGAGGTCCTCGAAGTATTCCTTCCACCGTCCTGTGATATCCCCAGTTGAGGTCAGCAACTCCCCACCTTCACTGTAAACAGTGTTGGCGGAGACCTGCTTTCCCCTCCTGAGGCGCCGGACGGTTTGCCAGAATTTCTTCGAGGCTGACCGATAGTCCTCCTCCATGGCCTCCCCGAACTCCTCCCAGACCCGAGTTTTTGCCTCCACAACTGCTCGGGCTGCAGTTCGCTTGGCCTGCCGGTACCCGTCAGCTGCTTCGGGAGTCCCATGAGCCAGCAAGGCTCGATAGGACTCCTTCTTCAGCTTGACGGCAGCCCTTACTTCCGGTGTCCACCACCGGGTTCGGGGGTTGCCGCCACGACAGGCACCGGAGACCTTACGACCACAGCTCCGAGCAGCTGCTTCGACAATGGAGGTGGAGAACATGGTCCACTCGGACTCAATGTCTCCAACCTCCCTCGGGACATGAGAGAAGCTCTCCCGGAGGTGGGAGTTGAAAACCCTGCTGACAGAGGGTTCCACCAGACGTTCCTGGTGGAACTGAAATACCTGGTGGTATTTCAGTAATAAATAAGGCAAAACATGATCTAAATAAAAATTCATTGCGTATACTTTATTGTTCTTTAGTTTTGCCATATTTTACTTACTGTGCAGAAGTATGGGGAAATAACTATAAAGCAGCATTACACCCTCTTGTCATTTTACAGAAGAAAGCAATAAGAATAATACATGGTTTCGGTTACAGAGAACATACAAACATACTTTTTGCAAATTCTAAATTATTAAAATTTGAAGATATTGTTGATTTATTGACTGTACAAATTGTATTTAGGGCAAGTAAGGACAATCTTCCAAAAAACATCCAACTTTTATTTTCTAAAAGAGTAGGAGTAGGGTATAATTTACGTCATACACAGAATTTTAAAGTTAGATGGGCGAATAATAAACGGAAAAGACTTTGTCCTTCAGTTCAAGGGGTAAAATTGTGGAACAACCTGGGAAGGCAGTTTAAGGAATGTCCAAATATGAAGTTATTTAAAAAGAAACTTAAAGAAATTACTTTTGAAAAATATATTAAGGGGAATGATTTTTGTTTATAAAAAAGGAAGTGTTATTAACTGGACTGTGATCACAATTGTGTAATAATGAAGGTTGTAATATCTTGAGTTAAAGAGTTAAAGTAAAGAGGGGTGGGAGATAATAAGTGTTACTTCATCCCACTCCTTTTCGAGCTAATATAAATGTGTTTGGTTATTGTATTGTGTTGTATTGATTGTAATGATTTTTGTTTATTGTAATGTAATTTTTGCTTACTGCTGAGCACTGTGAATGAAATCCAGCTCGAAACAAAACAAACAAACAAACAAACAAACAAACAATAATATTCCAAATAAAAAATTCCAAAAAGCTTTTTCAGCATCTAAAGAGATAATTATGGATTCTACATTATGTATTGTAATCTTATTATATTAACTAATCTGCGCATGTTAGTGGATGAATGTCTACCTTTAATGAACCCTGTTTGGTCAGGATGTATTATGAGCGGGGTTATCTTTTCTATTCTCCTGGATAGGGCTTTGCGGATTATTTTGAGATCTACATTTATTAATGAAATAGGACGATAACTGGACGGAAGTGTGGGGTCTTTCCCTGGTTTAAGTATTAAAGTTATTTTGGCTAAGTTCATATTTGAGGGTACTGTTCGTTTATTTTTTATTTCCATTACCATTTTATGAAAAGTGGGAGCCAACATGGTCCAGAATTCTTTATAGAATTCTGCTGGATAGCCATCTGGACCTGGAGCTTTATTGTTGGGCATATCCTGCAGAGATTTATGGAGTTCATCCACTGAAAGAGGAGAATCCAACACTGTTCTATTTTCATCTTTCAATTTTGGAAGGTTAATATCATTAAAAAAGGTATTAAGTTGTGTCTATTTGTGATCGGTATAATCCTTGATAGACAACAATTTACACACTTAATGTCTGAAATAATCAACAGATTTGTTGATATCCTGAACTCAACTCAACTCAACTCAACTTTATTTATATAGTACTTTCAAAACAACTAAAGCTGGCACAAAGTGCTGTACAAAGTAGAGATGTTCCGATACCATTTTTTTCCTCCCGATACCGATTCAGATACTTTTACTGTGGGTATCAGCCGATACCGAGTACCGACCCGATACCAGTATATTATAAAATAACACCATGCCTCGTCTGCATAACTGTCACATGATCAACATGGTGGTGAGGCCTGGCTCAGGTTAAACCCTCTAAAACATGAATCAATACAGCAAATTTAGGCCATTTATTTTTTGAATAGAACAGGATAAAAAACAGCAGTGCAAATACAATTGAACTAAATCAATCTAGGAATAATTATTTTCAATAACTTAAAGTGCAGCCCCAATATTTTTAGATTAAAAGGGAATTTAAATAGAACAATATAAAACAGTAGTGCAACGACAACTTAAATAAATCTAGGAATATATGTTGTTGCATTTTTAAATTGAAGTGCAGATGCAATATTGTAAAATAAAGTAATTTAGATAAAACAGTATAAATAACAGTAGTGCAACAATAACTTGAAGGTCTAATACACGATTTTCTCAAAAAGACGAAGCCCCACGTCTGTTACTCACTTTTTGAACAACGCGCATGCGCCAGACCGTCCGCCCGGCTCTCCTGCTTCTCCCAGGAAACGCGGAAGTGTACGAGCGCGATCTCCTCTTCTCCGGCGTGCACGGCTCTGTTTACAGTTTCTGCGATCCGCCTCGCTCATAAATAAAGCTTTTTTTTTCCGAAATAGTTACAGTTTCATTATGTCAGACTCGCCATCGGTAAGTACGAGCTCAGAAGCTCACCGGCTACATAAACACTCTGAATGCGCAAAAGGGAGAAGCTGATTGGGCGAGAGCACGTAGAACCGCCTTACGAAAGCAGCTCGTCAGAATGATTGACAAACAGACCCACCAATTATTTAGGTGATCCACCCGGAAATCAAAATGTTGTATTACACCTTTAAAGCGACACTAAGGAACTTTTCAACCTTAATAAAACATTTTAATATCTTTTGTGATGATACATCGACTTACAGCCAGCTGAATGACCCTCTGTCAGCCTGAGAGCGTCAGTGTTGCTTTCACTTGGACTGAGCAGCTGTGAGGAGGGTGGTAGGAACCCTGCACACTAAAAAGCTCCAGATGTGCGGACTGCTTTACGGCATGCAAGCTTCTTTCTTTTTTAATGGGACATAGATCTGGCTGTCGTCCGCATAACAATGAAAGGAGATGCTGTGCTTTCTGAGGATGGACCCTCGTGGCAATAAAGAGAGAGAGAATAGTAGAGGCCCCAAAAGTGAAAAATAAAAACATCTCATGCAGTTATTTTTAATTGATCCAGCCTCACTGGACTGTAGCCTCATCATCTGTGACCAGTGGAGAAACACAGTGGAGTTATCCAGATTATTGTTACAGTATTTTCATGTTTTTACCTTGCAAGTATCATAAAACCAGGACACATGCAGGCTCCAATACACATGTCAAACGGTACTTCTGACAGAGAAGCATTATAATTCATTTCCACATGTGACATGAACACTGAAACTGAAACTGGAGCCATTACAGCCAGAATGGTCTTATCGTTGTTGTTACACAGTGTACAATGAGATTGGAGAGTTTCTCCTTTCCAGAGCAGGCCCAAAATACATAACAGTATTTGGCTATATTTCCCTTGTTCTGTTTTATAATAATAATATATAATCTGAGATGAACATCAGTCCTGTTTATGCTGAGGAATGGTCAGTATCTTTTCTGATAGTCGTCTCATGTCAGCAGTGTGAACCCATGGCCTCAGATTAGTCAGATTAGTCATACACCCGTCATACTGGTGGTGTGTAGGTAAGGAAAAGTCATTTTGTGTGAAATTAAAGACTTTCTGGGGCTAATTCTGAAACCCGGAAGAGAAAACGCTCTGTTTCACTGAAATCCCGCCTCTCCCCCTGTGGACTTTGACTGACAGCTACTTCAACCAATCAGCGCTTCAAAACAAATACGCTGGCTAGCTTTAGCTCTTTAGCTCGAGCTTCTCTACAGGCAAAGACACGCGAAAACGTCTTTTCCTGTGAGAAACTCACCAAGCGCAGACCCTTCAGACCCTCCAGACCCTTCAGACCCTCCAGACCCTCCAGACCCTTCAGACCCTCCAGACCCTCCAGACCCTCCAGACCCTTCAGACCCTTCAGACCCTTCAGACTCCTGCTCTTGCTTGACTGTTGCTTTCAGACGATTGTTAAAGTTTATCTCCGTAATCGAAGATACAAAAAGCAGCAACGCTGATTGGCTCAGCCTTTTCACTCCCGAGGGCCTGCAGGGGAGGGGGGGGGGGCCTCAGGGGAGCGCTCGGCTCTAGTGACGCCACTAAAACAGACAGACCGTTTTCACAGGTATGGGAGGGGCTGCCTCTCTGAGCAGGAGGAAAACAAGGAAAGCTCAAACACACAGGCACGAAGGAAAAACCCGCTGTGGGGGTGTTTTTGATGAGTACATAAGGTTGAAACATACAATTGGTGAATTTTGTATGATACAGCCCCTTTAAAGGCCCTATATCATGCAAAATCCACTTTTTAAGGTTTCTAGCATGCCCCAAAGTTGATTTCCCTCTAAACCCACCCCCAAAAGGTTATTTGCCTTCATCCATGCATGTCTGAGTAATCTCTTTCAGTCTGCTGCTCTCTACAGCAGCCCCTCCCTTCGGGTAGAAAACAGCTAGTTTGAAACTCTTCAAACCTAAGTACGTCACAAAGTTGAACTCCTCCCACCACCATCCTCCCACCCCACCCCCGCAGACAACACCCCACTGTCCTCTGACCAGCAGCAACTGATTCGCATTTGCCACTGATGAGAGACCCCCCCCCCCACCCTTCCGCGCAGGCCCTCAGCAATCAGCGTTGCCGCTTTTTGTATCTCCGATTACAGAGATGAACTTTAACCATCGTCATCCCACTCTCCACATTTCCATTGCTACTTCTCTGATACTTCATCAGCAGACACAGAAGCTGCCAAGCAACCTTCGCTTCAGCTAAGAACAAGAGTTAAACTTGCTTCTCCGCCGTTCTCATATTCATGCGGGTTGGAGATCTGAACGCCGTTTCTGGCGGGGTGAGTGATTACTATGGGCGTTTCATTCATAAAATACTCGCCTCACTTGGCTGCAGTTTCGAGGTCCAGATTTTCCCACGCAATCGTGGGGATGTGACGTAAACTGACGCTGTATGCGCATTGCCGACAGCTCTTGAACAGGAAGAACATGGCCGCCGTGGACACGGACTCAAACACTGCTGGGATACAAATAGTTTAGTCTAACTGGTTGTCTGTTACTCACTTCGTTGCTTGACTTGGTGCTTGTTTGTATATAATATGCCCTGTGGTCTTGCAGTTAACCGCGACGCAGTAAACAGCATTAGCATCCCCAGAGGCGGGGCGTGCCAACAGGCAAACCAGGCTATTGCCTGGGGCCCCGGCTTTCAGGGGGGCCCCGCAAGGAGGCCCCTGAGAGACCGGGTACCTCAAGTGGTAATACATGTACTGCACAGAAACGACAACAATCGGCATTTATGATGCAATTATGAAACGACGGCGTAGCAAACCCCCTTTTGGGGCCCCGCACGGCCCTGTCAGCCTTCAGCCTGTCTGCGTCAATCAGGCGAGCTGCTAGGTTTATTGTATCATATAGTTATTGATAAGCCAGGGCTTTCAAGGACTTCTGTTGGTCCCTGCATCTAATAGAAGAGGTTAGAGGTTCTCTAAGTTTTTCAGTATACATATTATAGCTGGGCCGTTAACGGTGATAATGTGCTGCGTTACCGCGAGACTCTTATAGCGCGAGAAAAAAAATGTCGCCGTTAATCTCTGCTTTTCAAAGTTGGGTCTGGGAGCTGGGTCTACACATGCAAGCTGTGCAGTTCACTTTGATATATTTTAGTGTGGCTGTCTGCCTGGCCCAGCCTGGCTGAATAACGCTGTGGGGGGGGGGACAAGCCCAACCTGTCCTGCGTCACTGACCGTCAAAAAAAACACACTCGCGCTTTCAGCGGTGAAACACGGTCCATTCCTCATTATTTGCCATATTGAACTTGGCTGAATTATCAGAAAAATCAGGAGGAAAAGGCTGGTATAAGGCACAAACTGAAACCAGGAGCGCAAATATGAAAAAAATGAAACTCAAACTTAAATTACGTGTTTTGCCGGTGCACCGTTTCTCCCGCTGGGCCTTCTTCAGGCGCTGAAAACACGCAAAACAAAGAACACTTCCCTTCAACACACAATCTGGCTTAATAAAGATGAGGATGAGGCACAATTTGGCGTGACTACCCATAGCAAAGCAAAATTGAAGATGAGATCTCCTTTATGTCACATTTACATCTCCTAGATATAAATGAGCACTAATCGAGAAAAGAGTGGTTTTCTCATTCTTCTCAAATGTTTCACAGTGAGCACTATGCAAGTCCTCTAAATTCTCTCACAACTGTCTCTTTTCCTGATCTCAACTAAGAGAAAAATGAGACATATTCTGCCGCTTTCAAATATGCCTCAATCTGATATCCTTACTTGGAAGCACTATCTCTGTTATGTCTCAGTGAGAAACATACATGGTTCTGTCTCTCACTGCTCACTATTGGAATTCTCAGATTCTCTTACAGTTGTCTCTTTTCTAGCATTTCAGCGAAAAGAAAAATGAGAGTAGTGCAAGCTCTCAAATTAGTCTCAATACGACACATTACTTAATATAAAACCTCAATCATATCTAAGTTTGTCTCATGGCAAAATTTGACAAAAAAATCAATTCAGGCAAATAATTTGAGATACATGGTTTGTTATACATCATGTTCAACTTACAAAATGTGTTAATAACTCATTTCAATTATCAATCATCATTGCAATTTCAGTTCCAAAACTTAACCCATTAAAACAAACAGCCGTGATGGACTCAAAGACACCTTTTAGAGACTTTTTTAAATGTCTGAACTTTCTAGATGTTGACATTGTGCTGGTAATTTTTTTTTTTGACAGAATTCACAGCAAAGCTCTATTACATAGAGCAGTACAACAGAGTCTCGGGAAGTGTAACACATAATAGAGCACATACTGTTTTGATAATCATTCAAATCACCCTGATAATACAGTAGATTATTCAGTACAATACAATTTCCCATTGTATTGTACTGAATTAAGGACTAATGCTTTAGCGAAGGAATGTAACCATGGATGGTTTTGAATCCTCATACCAAAGTCCAGCAAATATCATATTCTCTCTTTGTATGTTCCATGAAGCTCAGTTTACTGATGATACAATAAAAAGGCCACACTGAAAACTTGGACGATTTGAAAATAGGTACCCCATCTGTGTTCCAAGTGAGAGAGATGTTTTTAGGGTCACGAAGAGGACCACCATCATCTACAAGCTGTTTGTAAACTTCTGCATCATATATATCGTCAATGTTGTTAGGAAGTGACTTCTTCCTGCTTAATCTAAAGTTAAGCTTCTCCTGAAAACCTGGCTTGAGAAACAATGACCTTATTTGAGCCTCAATTGGAACCTCTATGAAGGATGAGGAGCTTTCTTCTGACACACCGGCCCCTCAAGACAGACATTGTAAAAGTTCACCTTCTAATGACCCCAAACAATTACTGCAATATTTATGCAATACAATAGGAGATGATGCAGAGTGGGAGAAAAAGAAGTCTTTGAACTTGTGTACACTGTTTAAGCAGTTTGCATTCAGACTATCGGGACAAAGCAACTTCAACATTTTAAGCAAATCACTTTATCAGTTACTTTATGACAGTTCACGTAAGCCATGATGATCAAAAGGCTCTCTGCAACAGTTATTGATGCATTTTCATATAATGGTTTGTCTGTTGTGTCCTTGAAATTAGACTCTTCTGCACACTCCTCACTCAAACCCTCTTCAAATGCCTCACTGAACAAATGTCCTTCATCATACGTCCAATCCCCCACATCAGGGAGAGCTTCCTCAAATAATTGAGATGGATCATACTCAGCATTGCCATGTAGTTCAGTTGTTAGGCCATCAGGAGGATCTCTGAAGGCTGACCTGGATGGTGGTTCTTGATTGTCTTCGATGGAGTCAACAGCTGAAATACTCTCTTGTGCCATGCTACCTTGTGCTGGTAATAAAATAGAATAGAAATCATTAAGGGTCAAAAAACATCTTGTCACAACACAAAACCTATATTGTCTCAGCCTCAGTGACAAAATATACTGTACATCATTACAGACAAACAGAGGGTGTGTGTACCTGGCAGGTGGTGAGAGGCTTGATGTTCCAGAGTGAGTGCGATACATCCTGCATGGACACCCGGAGGTTGAATGTGTTCCCCTTGAGGTGCAGCGTTTTGGGTTACTCCATGAGGCACCCCCACCCCCTGCTGTGTTCCCCTGCTGCTACCTCCTGACACAGAAGAGAACACATCAGTGGTTTATACCTTTTCTTCTGGATCCAGACCCTCTTAAAATATAGAGAGTCACATTTTCCTTAAAGCTAGGGTCGACGATCTTGGAAAACTAGCATGTGGCACGAATGTAGCATCTCCCCAAGGCTCCGCCCAGCTCCCACCCCATTGGAGGAGCTCCCGTTGGGAGCGAGCGCACTGGACGCGGAAGCGCCACGCTGGAGCGCCACGCACACGGAGTTTGTGATCGCCTCCAATGTTATTAACCTTTCTGACTGCCGCACACGACGCGCATAGGAGCGCAGCGCGCCCGCTCTGCTTCCTTCTGTTTTTCACGCGAGCGGCGAGCGGCGAGAGCTCCTTGGCAATGCGCTCTGAACCAGGGCCAGCGCACGCCACTGAAATGAACGCGCAGGGGGCTGGTAGAACGGCGAACCCAGCCAACATGTTCAAGTGGGGCCCACATGGGATTTTCTTGGGTTACGTGGGCTTAAACTGGGCATGGGCTTAAAGTGGGCTTTTAATTGGGTTGGTGTTGGGCCCCACATGGGCATCCCAGAAGAATATACATGGGCAAGAGATGGGCATCCCACTTGGACAGCACACATGGGTACTAGTTGGGTCCCGTTTGGGCTATACTCTAAGCAGTAAATTAATTTGTTTAAATTAAATTAATATGTGTATACATGCATTGTTGTATTTTTCACACTTAAGGCATCATCAAAATGTTTTGGGGGCGCAACTTTAATGTAATATAAACTTAAAATTCTGACATACATGTCTGGTTTCCGCAGTTGGTTTCTTGCTCACGGAATGACTGGCAGTCTCTTTTTTAATTCTTTTAATGACTGGCAGTCTCACAGGGAACACTCACTGCCATGATCACATTCATCACATGAAACAATTCAAATTGGTCTGGGGCGCACAGAGCTGCAAACCTGAAGAAAGCCAATTAAAACCCAGCCTCGGGTCACATGATCACCTTTCAGGACTGAAGAAGACTGAAGAAGAAGCTCCAACTTTTTCTGGAGATTTACTGCCGCCATAATTTTTGAAGAGTGGAGATTTCTGCATCTGTATTGCGCCTTTAAGTTCACAGAAGGTAAGTCCTGAATAGCTAACAAAAATATGGAACTGAAAATTCATAGCACTGTGTTAACATAGAAGTTTGTCTGACCTCCTTCATTCGTTAGTGCATGTCGAAATGGCAGTGGCTAGACGTTTGTTAGCTAACATGCTAGGACTCAAGTGAATTTAACGTTGGTTATAATGTCCTAACCTGCCAATGTAAAGGATAACTTGCTAGAGATTCAGGTTGGGTGTGCTTACAAATATTTGGCTTTCAAGTGTTTGGGGTCATCATGTTTTTTGTGAAGCTTTTTTATTGCATTTAAAGTAACACACTGCCTTGTCCTTAGCTTGACAAAAGACTAGACTTTCAGTGAGCCAAAATGAAAGTGCACATACATTTTGCATTAATAATATATTTACATTTGTTTATTTAATATTACCTTTGGTTTCAGTAAGTGGCAAATGCACTTTGGATTCAAATATAAACCTGCTGTTGATGAGGCAATGAGGAGGATGATGGGCTTCCTGATGGACAATGCCTTAGCCAGAAAATACAACTTTATTGGCCGCCACAGGAAACTAGAATTCCGAAAGCTTCAATTGTTTGAAGTTGTGTACGGTATGTTTACTTTCCATGGCATTAAAGCTGCAACCAAGAGTTTTTGTCATTGTCAACAGATGATGTATGCAGTGTTCAATGTCACATCATTTTTATGCAATTATGTCCTGAACCACCCATGCAATAGGATTACACTTGTTTAAAGGGATAGTTCGGGATTTTTGACATGAATCTGTACGGCATCCCAGTCAGCAGTGTGGTTCATTCACACAGACTGACCCCTGGCAGCGTCCAGTAAACCGGACAGGAGCTCTCCTCCCTGGATGCTGTCAGGGGTCAGTCTGTGTGAATGAACCACACTGCTGACGGGGATGCCATACAAATTCATGTCAAAAATCCTGAACTATCCCTTTAATTTGAGACTGGAGAGGGATGATATTTATCAGTCTTAGGGCTCATTTTTTGTGTCATTATGTTTGTCACTGCTTGTTTGTTTTATGAACCTCTTAAATGAAATCTATTTTCTAAAAAAAATGTTTACATGGAGATACTGCAACTCCTTTAAATAAATGCTCAAATGTGGAATTGTAACTCACTCTTATGCTCTTTCTGGATGTTACTTGCAGGCAGTTTGAAAAAAAATTCCCTCACTAAGGAAATCACAAGGAAGGATGCTGAAAAGGCTGCATCCAAATGGTTCATTGGTGCCAGGGACAGGGGAGGAAACCGTGCCATGAGAGCAAGTGGCGGGGAGCAAACGTAAGTCTTAAGATATGCAAGGTCTTATGTGATAGTACAATTTACAAAATGTTTAGACACTCTTCAGCCACAACATTAGCATGGTTAGGTGCTTTTTCTGCACTCTTCACTTTTTATTTTTTGATAGTTTTTGCTGTGTTCATGATCGTGGCATGAATTTTGGCATTAAGACAAATACCTGGCATTTGGTTTGTTAAAAGAATTATCTCTGAAAGATGAGAATCATTAATTTATGACATTGTTTTTTGTTTTTGTTTTTTTGGTGATTTCTTACTTATTTTCTGCAGTGGTCGCGGTGGAGACAGACAGAATAGGCAGGGCGGAGAGAGGGGAGGTGACATGCAGCACAGGGCCCTGGCTGCTGCAGTAAGGACTCCATCCCAGCAGCATGCATGTGCCACCAGGTGAGCTACCGTGGGCACACCTCATTTATTATATTTTTTAATAGCCTAATTCAGAGGTTTTCAAAGTGTGGAATAGCGAGCCTCCCCAAAGAGAAGTCAAAGCATGGTGGCCACCCTTTACCAGCTTACTCATATCGTCTCAGTGGGGGGGGGGGGGGGGGGGGCAAGCGAAAGAAATTCAACCAAACTCTGGAGCTTCTTCCTGACGCCAGGTTGAAAAGCTCAAAACCAAACTACACCGGCCTCACACCGGACGCCCTTGTGTGTCTGGTCCAGCTCTGCAGCTCTGTCACTCACACAGTCTCGGTGTGTCTGCTGTCAGCCGATGGAGGTTGCCAGATCTGCCCCAAATATAATGTTAAACCATCCAACAATAGAAAGCAATCCAAGCCTCCATCTCTGTAGAAAATGCATGTTAAAACCGTAAAAACCGGATTTGCCTTTAAAAAAAAACACGTCACAAACACATAGCCATTCCATCAGCCCACCTTGAGTTCAAAAGAAGCTTGATTGTGCAGAAACCCACCCAATCTGGCAACACAGTCGCTCCGGTCATAGAGCTTTGATTTGTGCAATTTTGGAATCGTTTGAATTTCCTACAATGAGTAAGTACAACATTGTTCATTCTTCTAATGCATATAGTGATTAGATCACGTTGTTTGTCATATATTCTACCAGCAGAATTACAAAAAACAATGTGAAGGCAAAAACACGACACAGATTTTATTTTGAAATCGCTGATTTAGGAGCACGTGTCTACTTCACATCTGGCACCGACCTGTTTCTGTTTAGATTGAAGCAGCAGGCTCCGGAGTGAGGAAAAATATGATCCTTGCTGAAAGTTTCCGGTCCGCGGCTCTGTAGCAGCGCCATAGCGGACCGCAGCCGCCGGGGATGCTGGGAGTCCATGCGCAGAGCGCATGGTACGTCGTCACGCACACAGCGGAACCGATAAGAATCGTTCAGGAGACAGCCAGATAATTCCTTGGAATGAGGAACCGGTTCTACAAAAGAACTGGTTCTCGATTCCCATCCCTAGCGGGGGGCGGTGGGGTGGGGGTGAGGAATCTCACAGGACACACTGCGCGGCTGCTTTGGAAGCCCACACGTTTTTGTTTTCTTCTGTCACGCTGCGCCTCCCCTGAAACCCTCTGGCGCCCCCCAGGGGAGGTGCGCCTCACACTTTGAAAACCGCTGGCCTAATTTTAAAAAGTACATTAATGTTGTTGCACTCAATTGTATAAATGTGCAATAAATATTAACCATGCTTGATGGTTTACCTTTTTTTCTTCCGGTTGACTTTTTTTGTCGCCATTTTGGATTTTAATTTCATGACAATTTAGCTGGGATTGATTCATATGACTTGAATTTAGCTGGGGTGTTGTTGCTGCTGTTTCTAATTTCAGAATTTCAGTCTGAGTTTGAGTTAAGATTATCCCAGGCAGTATGAATGGGTATAAATATTTAGGAAATAATTGTTTTCTGAGGCTTAAAATGTATGCTGACTTACAATACGTCTTGATATTTTTGACAGTATATCTTGGCAGGACATTTCATTGAAAGCGGTATTTAACAGGTCTATAAAAGTCTTACATTTAATTTGCAGAACCTTTGAGCGACCCTGTAGATCACAGTAATCAGCAATCTCAAATCACTAATAAATGTGGCGAGGTGTGTCTTCATCTTGTTTTTTCTTCTTCTATTTAAAGGGTCGTTGGAACAGATAGGACAGCTGCTCTCTCTCGACCGCACTCAGATCCCCCCCCCCCCCCCGCCCCCCCCCGGACAATAGCATTGGTGATCTGACTGTGGACACTGCACTCTAAATACTTTATATTTCAAGAGTTGTGAAATGTTTGTTTTGCTGGTTTAAAACAGCATCTTTATTACTAGTAGCTGTTGAGGAAAATGCCTTGTGGCGTTGCCCTGTGGCACTATTGTTATGCTGCGTGTTTCTCATTATGAATTTTTCCACACAAAATTTGATTCGCTACTCTCCAGCTTGAGGACTCGGCCAAAATACTGAATATATCAAAACGTGTGTCTTGTTCAGGATCAGTGTGCCATTATAACATCTACTGCTCTGGCATGCATTAATCTAGAGACTATTTCAACTTCAAAGAGTAAACACAAGTATCGTATATTGATTTCATGTTTTGATAGTTTTTGATTAATCTCTGTTCAATAACCATTATCTCTTTGGAGAAACTTTCAGTTTATAATGGGTGTGTGTATTTGTGAAATGTTCAAACCTAAATTCCAATATCGAGTTACGTGAAGGTTGGTGATTGATTTTGGCTTCTCGCTTGAAACTTTTTAGCTTCTCACCTGGAACTTTAAAACAGATTTGACAGTTGGTGTCATCATTACTCAGTCTGTTGATAAAAATAAATTCTACATGATGAGCTTCATATTCTTCTAATCTCATTCTTTTACTCTTCAGTTAGATTATGTGATGTATCATATTCAACACCAGTGCTGCTATATTGAAGGAAGTATCAACGGCCTCTGTTCATTAAATACATAAATTACATTTTAGTTTATTTTTATACACTCTTCTTTAGTAAGCTAAATGTACATTAGCCCATATGCATCTGCTGTGGCCCGCAGGAGCGCTACCTAGTTGGGTCCCATCATCAACCCATGAACCCACCTGGGAGATGCTGGTTTTGCCGATATGGGACCCGTATGAAGCCCAACAGGGGCCCTTCATCACCCCATGTAAGAGAAGTTCTGTGGGCCCCGAGTGGGGAAAACCAGCTCTGCCCATGTGGGACTTGTATGAATCCCAACAGGGGCCCATCATCACCCCATTAGGGCTAACACGTGTGGGGCCTCCATGGAAACTGAGGACAAAATTAGCTGGGCCCCAGCTGGGCAGCCAATCTGGGCCCCACTTATCAGCCCTGGTGGAACCCATCTAGGCCCCACATGAGTGTGCTGGCTGGGAAGGGATCTGATTGGTTCCTTAAGAGCGGTCCACGCGATACGATTGGTCGGAGTTTTTACTGTCCTGTGGCCGCTACAGTGGTCAGATTTTTTCCGCACCTTTTTCCGTCCACATAATGTACTGACTTCTCCCAGGGGGCGAGGAGCATTTCACTCAGTATGACTAAAAGGGCTTTTGAACAACATCGTCTACCCTAACTTTAAATTACATTTTTCATCAATTAGCAAAGAAAAAATTTCTTTTGAGAAACTTTATGACAAGAAACTCAAAAGATAAAAAAAAGAAAAACAGAAAACATTTAAAACACAAGAGGCAATTTGACAGAAATTGAACACATTATACAAATACAGCTAATGGTTGCATATTCTTTTTTCCCCATATCTTGATGTGATTCTCAGTCAGAACTAACTGTGTTCAGGATCTCTCTCTCATCTGCACTTGGGACTGGGTGTGGCCAAAACAGGTCAGACAGCAGAGGAGGTGGCTTTTGAACATAAAACACATTCACATGTCATAAAGTTCTCTATGTCATCATAGCGACCGAATATTCGGATATTCTGGACCAGCCCTAGTTATTACTTACTTTTAGTCGTTATTCTTTACAGAGACGCTGCGCTGTTTCTTCCTGCCTGCTGAATGAGCGTCCTTCTTCTTCTTTTGTGTTTATGGCAGTTTGCTACCCATTTCAGGGAGCATTACCGCCCCCTACTGAGCGGTAGCTTAGGAGAACAGAGTGGGCAGTTACAGACTATAATCTTTCAAAGAACAAACTAAGAAAGAGAAAAAAAATACACACACACACATATATATATATATATAATACTAACAATCCCAAATTTGCATGCGTGCAATGATAATGATATTTTCCAGGAAGGCAGACTATCTTCCAGAACAAAAGGGGGCGGTAGTGCGCTGCAGCGCTGCACAACCACTGTAAAACAAGAAGAACAATCTGAAAAGGGACTTGACCGTTCATTTCTGGAGGGAAAAAAGACGGAGACGCGCAGTGTTGCCAGGTGTACGATAATTATCGTATTTGTACGATAATTTTGCCCTCTGTACGATGTGCAATCAATAATCCCAAAAATGGCCAAAAATACGATAATTTGACCATTCCGTGAAAGCGTGGTTGTAATCAGCCTGTCGCAACTGTCTGTCGGATTTTTTTTTTTGTGAACCCTGAAGGCATCTTCATGTGACAAGTTTCAGGCCAATCATGCTTTTCTAAATGTGAGCTGGCCTCAGAACAGCGGCAGTGATTGGCTGAATGGTCCGCTGCGCCCGCCCATGAGTGAGGAAATGAAAAAAAAAAAAAAAAAAAAAAAGAAAAGAAAAGACGAAAACAGAGCTGGTCTGGAAGTGAAGCACGAAAAAGAAAATGAGAGAACCTGGAGGAGGAGGAGGAGGAGGAGAAGGAGAAGGAGAAGGAGAAGGAGAGGCTAAGAAAACAGCAGGAGCCGGGCTGAGTCGAAGTAAGCAGCATTGCCTACAAACTTATAGAAAAGAGTGGGAGAGCCAATTTGCCGGGTGGTTGAGACCTGTTGCAGGCTTGGAAAGCAAAGCTTTTTGCCGGTGCTGCAAGACAGAGATGGTGGCCGAAGTAACTGTGTTAAAATACCACAGCAAATCCAAAAAACACAAAGAGAAAGAAAAGATATTAGTGCCAACACAAAAATCCATAACGCAATGCCTGCAAAAAACGTCTGAAAAGGAGAAGCTGGAAACGGCGGTAAAAACTGCAGAGGTCAAGCTGGCGGGGTTTTTTAGCAGAGCACAACATCGCAATGAGGGCCACAGACCATCTGGTGGATGTTATCAAGGACATACGTATTTAGTGACTCAAAAACTGCACAAAACATGTCACTTGGCCGCACAAAGGCAACTGCCATAGCAAAGCATGTTATTGGTGACTGCTATTTTGAAAGTCTATCAGAAATCCTGACGAGAAAAAAATTCAGCATCCTGACTGATGAATCAACCGACATTGGAAATGTCAAAACGCTCTGTGTTGTGGTTCGTTTTTTTGACGAGAGTACAAACAGGGTTCAGACCCGCTTTTGGAAGCTGGTGCAGATCTTTCCAGAAGAAAACAGACATCTTATCAGAGAAGGAGCCACTGCAGAAAGGCTGTATGAAGAAATGATGAAGCCATTCACAGAGGCAGGCGTCCCACTTCAAAACATTGTGGGGTTTGGATCGGACGGCTGTAATACCATGATGGGACGACACAACTCTGTCTCCAGTCGTCTAAGAAACGATTTGCCAGGAATCACCATACATCGCTGCATCTGTCACTCCTTACACCTGTGTGCCAGTGAGGCCTGCAAGCAGCTTCCTCGCCAGTGCGAAGATTTAGCCAGAGACATTTATGGGTATTTTAAAAACAGTGCTAAACGTGTGGCTGAACTTCGTGAATTTCAGGATTTTTGCCATGTTCAACCCCACAAAATACCGAAGCCCTCCCAGACACGATGGCTGTCACTGACTGAGGTTGTCAAGAGGATATCTGCCCAGTGGGAAGCCCTCAGGCTTTTCTTCACTGACCAGTGGACTGATGCCAGATTAAATGCTGCTGAGAATATTTATCATGCACTCAATGATGAGTCTCTCCGGCTGTATTACCACTTTCTGGAGTGAGCTCTGCCCAAATTCACAGACCTCAATCAATATTTCCAGAGTGAAGGTGTGGTCATTACGTCACTGAGGAGCAAGATGTGTGAGACCTACAAAGATCTCCTACTTACCTTCATGCAACAAGACTACGTTTTGCACACAGCCCTGAGTCAGATCAATCTGAATGATGACTCAAAGTTTTTACCACTCAACACAATGTATCTGGGTGTAAAAATGATGCAGAAAGTTCAGCATTCAAAATTCACACCAGTCACACTGACAGATTTCCATGTGTGCTGTCAGAAATTTCTCCGAGTTGCCTGTGGAGAAATTAATAAACGCTTTGACTTTGATGATGCCCTCTTGGTCCACACTGCATGCCTGTCCCCTGCCACAGCGACCGATGCAAGAGCATGAGCTGAGTATCCCTCTCTGTTTCCACTCATGACACTACTGCCACGTCTGATTGACTCGACAGATGCCGAGCGTCTCCAAGCAATCGATGACCAGTGGAGGAGGTTGCCTCTCGTGAGCCTTGATGAAGACACTAAAACAATGACTGTGGATGAGTTCTGGCACCATCTCTCCACTTTGGAGGACCTTGGAGCAAGAAGGGTGTTCAGGGAACTGGGAGAGTTTGCCCTTGATGCTCTAGTGGTTCCTCATTCCAATGCATCCTGTGAACGTGTGTTTTCCAAGGTAAATCTAATCAAAACAAAACCACAAAACCGACTTATCACAGGCGCCCTTAATGGGCTCATGCACACATCAGAGTGTGTGAAGATGGCAGGTGGATGTGCCAGTTTTAAACCAACAACCACAATGCTGCGGTCCGTGACAACATCAAATCTATACAGGCAAAGGACTGCCCCCACCCAGCAGGATGCAGCAGACTCGGACAGTGACTCAGAGCTGGAGATTGAGCCTTAAGGAAAGCATAATGAATTATTTAACTAGCCTAGCTGATGGCCTAAACTGTTTCATGCACATTATGAACAGATTTCTAGTCATCTATCATGTAATGTAATATGTAACTAATCTAAACAATAGTCTCCTCTCCCTCTTCTTCATTTCTTTTAGAAAACTGTCAAAGACGGAGACTGACACAGAATGGACAGACAACTCAGGAAAAACAAACATGTACCCCGTGGAGTGTTGTTTTTTTATTTTTTTATCATTAATTTGTTATCTTGGTTGCCTCTTTTCCAGGTTATTATGTATCCAATTATATATACACTTTATTTGTCCACAATATCTTTATTTGAGTTTTAAGCAGCATAGCAAAGAGTAATACAGTCTTTGACATTCCTGCAACATGTAATACAACATATCTTAGCTGCCTTATTATGTTCAGAACAGAACATAAAACAAAAATCAAATAGAACTGCACTTTATTTTTTTAAGTTAGAACCTGGTGCAGGCACTTTTAAGTTTGTATAAGTGCAGTTTTTGTTTATTTTGTGAATTATTGTCATTTTTTGAGGACAGAGACAATGATGTTGTTATCTTGGTTACCTGTTTCCAGGTTATCATACAGCCAGGTTATATGCACTTTATTATTTTTTTTCACAATATCTTTGAGTTTTTAGCAGCATAGCAGTGAGAAATACAGTTTTTGATATGTCATACAAAATCACATAGGACTGCACTTTATTTTGAGTTAGAACCTTGTGCAGGCACTTTTAAGTTTGCATAAGTGCAGTTTTTCTTTATTTTATAAATTGTTGTCATTTTGAGGACAGAGAAAATGTTGTTTTGCTGAAAATAAAATTTCAATATGTGAAGCCAAATCTTTATTTCCTTATCAGTTATCATGAATACTATTTACCTTTTAAACCTGGTGCTATGTCTAACATTAGGTGGCCTCCAGGCCTCATGGTTTGGCTCATTAGTTCCACCCGTCATTGTTTATGGGGGACACATTCACCTGACGCCACTGTGGGGCTGCTGATGAATCCATTCCGCACTGACGCAAACCTGTGAGTGCCCGTTAGGCGCTATTCAACACTAGAGTGGCTATAGCACATCAGTAGACTTGTTTAATTTGATTATGACGGGTGTACGATAATTTCCCTCAAAATACGATAATTTTATGTCTCTGGTACGATAATCCCACATTTCCCACCTGGCAACACTGGAGACGTGTCCGTTGGCTGCTGCACGTTTTGCTCCAGACACGACGAAACTTGGAGAGGTAAGAATGCAGTGGTATGTAATGCTGTAAAGAAATTCTTTTACATTATCATAAGGTGAAATATTAACAGTTGTGGTAACGGAGTGGTACGCTGGAAGGGGGGGATTAGGTAGTTTGGCGTCTGTCCAACAGGTAATTTACAAAGAAACTCCGAACTGTAGCGTTATTTTCATTCAGACCGGTGAAAATGGGACGGCTGGCTAGCTGCTTACTGCAGTTTGTATAATGTTTAAATGTATATCCTGCTCATGTTGGGAGCAGCGCCTCTCCTACTGGGCAGCAGGTCTCTGCCTGAGGTGCTGCAGTAAGCTGGTTGTGTCGCTGCCTTTGCTTTCAAGCAGACTTTGCAGCAGGATGTTGTTTGCTGTGTGTAAAATATTTACAGATGATGAAACTAACAATCAATTAGGAAAATAATTTGATTTGACTTTTGCTTATTTTGATCTAATTTTTACCTCTAAAAGATGTGAATTAGGTTAAAATAGTGTCTATTTATATTATAATTGATACAGTATTTATTTTTTCATTAACAGGATGGATAAAAGCAAAATGCTGGCAAAAAAGAGGGTACGGGTTCCCACGAAGAAAATGAAGGCCCTGCAGAGCTCCCCTCCCCCAAATGAGCAATCTGGTAAGTATTGAGTTAATAATTTCTGTTATGCATGGGGATGGGCAGGGGTAACAATCATAAGGTCCATATGATGTCTGAAAATACTAGTCTGAATTGTTGTGCTCAAATACAAATGGAATATAAACATTCTCTCTATGTCTTTCTTTCTTCCTCTCTCTCTCTCTCTCTCTCTCTCTCTCTCTCTCTCTCTCTCTCTCTCTCTCAGGGTGTGTTGCATTTGTCAGATGGGAGGATGCTTATACCGGCAAAGTCTTTAGAGGTTCTGACATTTTGACAAGAGATGAGGCTCCTGTGCAGCTGCAAGATCTTAAATCAGGAGATCCAGTTTTAGCAAAGTGGTCAGATGGTAAATGTCATAGGGCCACTGTTGAATATGTTTCATCAGATCAGGTTAAGCCAACAAAAGGCCACCCAACTCCACAGGAGTCCTTTTTAAATATGTTAAAAGACGATGAGCCATCAGACTCAACACCTCTGGTCCATCGCCTGGTGGATGCCATGCAGCTGGCCCACCAGTCAATGCATGGGTACCATGTGAGGATTGTAAGGGGGAGTTTGAAAGAATCCTACACGAAAAGAGAAGGATCGATGAAGTCATCTCGAGAATAGGCAAGTAATCTAATAATTCTAGTAATCATCTCGGCATGTTTTTATTATGTTCAAAAATGAAATTGCTTGCCATTAAACGCTTGGCACTATTTTCTCTCCCTTCATATCACTCCGCGCTGCCTCCAGTCCAGTCGTTTTTTTCGTTTTTGGGCTAAAACGAAAAAACGAGAATTCAACTCGTTTTTTCGTTTTTCCGTTCTGACAGACAAAACGGATTTTCCACTGGTTTTTTCATTTTTGACAGGTGGGCGGGGCTTAACACTTCTCGCTCCTGATTGGCTCATGTTTGCACCGTGCTCTTCAGAGTAAAGGTCTGTCTTAAAACGCTGTATGACTGTCTGACTGACGCTCCAGCCTCCTGTCAGTACTGCAAATATCATAGCAGTTGCATTAGTGTTAAACACACAAGCTCACTCTGTGCTGTACTGCTCTTTTGTCCTGATTGTTAGACGCTAAACTGCATTTTATTTACACCCGACTTCAGGAAAGTTGTTAAAAAAAAATGACCAGCAGGAGTCGCCCTGCGTGGATCTCCTCATCACTCCGTGTTCCGTGATCAATATCTTAATCAATAGAAATGTGGATAGATACACGATAAATTAAAAAAAAAGATTATTGTTATATTTTTATTTTCATGTTTCACCACATAAATATCATTAAACTAGTACAAAATCTGTCTCCAATACATATTTCAAACAGAACTTCTAGTAGAATACTTCATTTCCACAGATATGAACACGAAACTGGAGCCATCGGAATCACAATATTCGTTTTTGTGGTTGTACAGTGTACAATGACATTGGAGAATTTCTTCTTACCAGTGCAGGCACAACAAATATAGCAGTACTACATTTCCCTTGTTCCGGACTATAATAATAATATCTGGGATGAGTCAGTATTAGTCCTCTTAATGTGCTTGGGAATGGTCAGTATCCATTCTGATGGTCGTCTCATGTCAGCAGTGTGAACCCATGCTCTCAGACTGTTGTCATACTGGTGGTGTGTAGGGTGGTGGTATGGATTTATGTAGATGGAGTCTTTCTAAAGTGAAAGACTCAATCCCAAACTCTCCCCCTACCAATTTGCATGTGTTTATTTATCTTTTGCATATTTCTAATCACATGAACATTCAATAAATTAATAAATTCTATCTTTTATCTCACTCCTTTGGAGTGTCAGTTGCCTGCAGAAAGAGTTTAAGCTCTAACAGGAGTTATGGAGTTTGTCTAAATGTAGAAATTGCCATGTGCAAAGTCTGAAACTTTGATATATAACTAATCAGGATATTTCCAGTCGTGACAACAAAGACAGGAAGCTGCAGTGGTTGTTTGACATTGAGGAGCACGACCAGTCTAAAGTTTGGACACACTTTCTCATTCAATGTTTTTCTCTTTTCTTTATTTTCATGACTGTCTACATGATAGGAGTTCAGTGAAGGTATCAAAACTATGAATGAATACATATGGAGTGTGAAATAAGACAAAGCATGTTTTATGTTTTCCTTTTCTCAAAGTTTGCACCATTTGCTTTGTTGACAGCACTGCAAACAACCGGCCTTCTCTTAGTTTCAACTTGGTTAAAAGAGACAGTGTGACCTGGTGAGGATTTGAGGAGCTGCTCATCCAGGCTGGGTTCATGGTTGGTTTTGGTCTTTGGCCACATGGGGTCTCTGATTTATTAATTTCTAAGCAAAAATACTGTTAATCTGGGTTAACATGATTGTATATTCTAAAACCTCTATGGCATACATCAGTAAAACTGGACTGCTGGCTGTCCCCTCCCCTCCCTCAAATCGACTGTACCTGGTGCCTCAGCAGAACTCAGAACCTAATCAAGGACAGACTACATCCAGTTCTCAGCTTGTTGACCTGTTGCCCTTTGAGAGGCTTTACAGATGCATTAAAGTGAAGACAAACAGACTGCAAAACTGCTTCTTTCCAAGAGCCATTGCCATCCTAAACTCTCCCATGAAACAACTGCTCAACAATATAATGCAGCTCTGTCTCTGCTGCTGTTCACTGAGTCATATCCACTCAATTCCTGCAATACAGTCACACTAAAGTGTACAATTCACCTTTTTACATTGTTATTCAAAATTCTTTCACATTTAAAAAAAGAATATTAATCCTTTGTGACATTTATGTTGTATATTTTTTACATTTGTAATATTTGCTGTGCCTGCAAGGAGAAATTCTCCAATCTCATTGTACACTGTGATAACAAAGAGACCATTCTGACTGCCATGGCTCCAGTTTCAGAGTTCATGTCATATGTGGAAATGAATTATGATGCTTCTCTGTCAGAAGTACTGTTTGAAATATGTATTGAAGCGAGCTGTTGTCCTGGTTTTATGATATTTACATGGTAAAAACATGAAATATGACAATAAACTGTGTTACTCCACTGATCACAAATGAAGGCTACAGTCCAGTGAGGCTGGATTAATTAGAAATAACCACAGGAGATGTTTTTATTTTTCAGCATATCAGCATATCTATTGATTATTAAGATATCAAGTTTATAAATTCGGAGTGATGAGGAGATCAATACAGGGCGACCCCTGCTGGTCATTTTTTAAACTACTTTTATGAAGTCGTGAATCGAAAAAAATTCAGTTTTTTTGTCCGACAATTAGAACCAAAGAGCAGTGAAGCACAGAGTAATCATGTGTGCGTAGTAGTATTATTACTGCTATGAGATATTTACAGTCCTGACAGGAGGCTGGACCCTCCTCCAGCAGACAGACATTTACCGCTGTGTTGAGAAGACTTTTACTTTGACGAGAGCGGCCTAAGCCCCGCCCACCTGTCAAAAAGGGAATAATGGGTGGAAAATCCGTTTTGTCAGTCAGAGCGGATAAACGAGAAAACAAGTTGAATTCTCGTTTTTTCGTTTTTGGGCAAAAACGAAAAAACAAGAAAATGACCCGTTTATTGGTATCTGATGATGTCAATTTGACAGGAAATCAAACTAACAAAAGGTACCTTGTCCGGACACCTACAAGTCTACACTTCAACCAGTTTTCATCCTGCAGAAAAAAGTAATTAGAATCATCAATGGAGCTGATAACTACACTCCAACAAACCCATTATTTTTGAAATTATATATGTTAAAATTGCATGATCTAGTTGACCTAAACACAGTTGCACTAATGTACAAAGCTCATAATAATATGCTTCCTAAATGTCTCCAGGAGAGATTCAAACCAAGAGAGACACACTATAGTTTAAGAGGAACTGATATCTACCAAAAAAATAGGGCCAGGACAAACACTAAAAGGAGTTGTATCTCAATTAGAGGAGTCAATTTATGGAACAGTCTTGATAATGTGATAAAACAGGCAACTTCCATTAAAACATTTAAGAAGCTGTTTAAATCCAAAGTTCTTGATAATTATCGAGCAATATAATGTATTTGCTTCTTACAATTGATTTGAAGAAAAAAAAAAAAAGATTATCCATTACTGTCATGCAGAATGTCTTTTCAGTGACTTTGATGTAGGCCTGGGCGATTATATGATCGATTGGTGATCGCGATTAATTTCCAGTCGATCACGGTGATCAGCTGTGAGCACATTTACTCGATCAGACATGGCAGAAATGTGCGTGACACAGTCGACTTTTTCCTGCTCAACTTCCGCCTGCAAGTTGTCTGAGAAGTAAACAGAGATGGAGCTGAACGTGGAGCAGCGAAGCAGATGAAGTCAGCCATGTATTGGCGTTATCCTCTGAAGATGAGGCTGCTGCTGACAGGACAGGCTGCTCCACCCGCACCGCTGCTCGCTCACCGCTGCTAGCTCACCGATCCGCAAAGAATCTGGTCTTTTGAGTCCAGGAACTACTTGTGATACAGTTCAACTAACGATCGCTCAGTTCTTCTCTTTTACTGAAAATGACGGTGCATCGCATCATTGAACATATCACCACTTCTTGCCGCTAACGCTCTGTTTCTAACAACATGCAGAGAGCCTGCAGCGGCTGCAGCGCCGGTCTTCTTCTGTGGTGTCTGTGTAAACTAAGGTTGAACATGCAAACAGCACACCTAGTGGCATGAAGGGCAATTGCAGTCATGGCGTCGCCTGTGGCTGTGGTCTGAATGAGGATCTCCCTGGAGTTATTCCAAATGTTTCAGAAACCAGAATATTTATCTTAACATGAATATTGACTGCACGTAAACGTAGCCAGTGTCGTCTTTTTAGGCCACTGCACCGTACGAGCAACATTGTAAGAGGAGAAAAATGATTAATTTTGTCTATTTTTTTTATATTATTGTAGTTTTGCTCCGTTACATTTTAAATCTAATCTGTCCAATCTAGATTATTTAAATTTTGTACATTTGATGCAAGCATTAATGATGGCAGCAGCATATTTAGCATCATAACTTGAAAATAATGTTTACATTCTAAAGCACCTTCATTATCCCCAGAGGGTTTCTTTAGTTTTTTAATCTTTTATAGCAACAAAAATCCTCAGGGCTGGAAACTGTCACACTTTAACTAACAATCATTCAGTTCTTCTCTTTTACTGGAAAAAACGGTGCATCGCAAGATTTTATTGTCTTGGTGCTGGATTTTTTTTCCCCATTTACTGCACTGTTAAGGGAGATTGTTCTTATATTTTTCTATGTTTATATTATTTAATTTGCATTGCTATTTGCTTGGTTTGTTAATAAAATGTTAAACTATTCTATAGTTCTAGTTTTCAGTGCAGATGCTTTAAAACAGGTTTAAAAACAATATAGCATATCGTGATTTTAATCAAGATTGAATGATATGGAAAAAAAAATTGTGATCATTTTTTTTGCCATATCGCCCAGCCCTACTTTGATGTAATTTTCTCAGTTTTTTCTCTTTACTTTTGCTGCTGTCAATAATGGAATTTTTGCTAGTTTACTACATTATTGGGTAATTAATAACATACATTTATATATAATATTGTTATTTTTATTACTGCATTGATTAACGTACTCATATCAATATATACAACACCTTGATATTGTGGTCATTGTCGGATCATCACTACATCATTCTATATCTAGTAATCTCAAAAAAAAAAAAAAATTGGCAGTCAGGTGCTGAATGTAAACATGAAATAAGACACAACATAATCACCAGTGTAGGGCAGGCAAGGGGAGCTGTACTGCTTGAAGACCTCCATCTTCTTGTGGTACACTCCCAAATCTTGTCTCTTTTAATGCACAGTCCAGGACACTCAGACAGGGATGGTCCTGCTGCCCGGGGACTGACCTCCTCAGGCAACCGGTCCACAAAACACCTGGTCTTTTTAATGCACCTCACACTAACAAAACAGAAAATCAATTTAAAAACAAATGTGACCACCAGCACCATTCAGTGTGACTGCTGATACACGTCATAATATTTGTTGGAGTGATTGTAGTGATGATGACAATGGTGACGATAATGATAATGATGACTATTGCAGTCATGATGTTTGCAGTAATGTGGATAACTGTAGAAAACTGAAATTTGCTTTCTTTTTGTATATGTTGTAGTTACTATAAAAGCATAAAGTAATAGTTGTTTTGTATAAAAGTATTTGTAAATATAGGCTGTAATAATAGATATGTAGTGTTTAGATTAAGAAAAAAAAAATCTCTACTTAACGCAGCTGACTGAAACTTACATTGAATGTGCAAGGGGCGGGAGTTTATAAGCTTGTCTTCTTCCCACTCCTTTTCGAGGTACAGACAAGAAATCTTTCTATAACACTTCTTGCTCCAATGCTAATAACTAATGTTTCTAAAGAAATGTGGAAATAGTACTGTACAGTTTGTTTGTTTTCTTGTTTTTGGTTTTTTTTGGTTTGGTTTACCAAATGTGGCTCTTTTGTGTGGAATATTGTAAAGTACATTCTTAATTTATTTTGTATTTTTGTCTCTCGAAATAAATTCATTCATTCAAGTGTTGTCTGACTGAGTGGGGTGGGTCCATTTGCAGATATACTGAAGTTGATTTGCTGGTGAATAGTGGTGAAAATGTGGTGCATTGAGTCGGCCTAATGTTTTTGTTTTCTGAAGTGTGGTCAGTTTTATTCTTGGGGGTTTATTTTTCCAATAGAATTTATTGATGGATGAATCAAGAGAGTTAAACCAGATGAGAGGTGGGTGAGAGGGGATCATTGAAAGGAGATAGTTAATTTTAGGGAGGATTGTCATCTTTATTGTTGCTATTCTGCCTAATAGTGATAGTGGTATGTTCATCCATCGTTGGAGAGCATCGCTTATTGTTTTGAGTAATGGAGTGAAATTTAAAGTAATCAACTCTGACAGGCTGGGAGAAATGTGGATTCCTAAGTAAGTGATGTGACTTGTGCAGAAGGGGATGGGTGTGGTGAGGGCTGCCACATCCAGACTGCTGGTGTTTAATGGGAGTATGGATGATTTGTTCCAATTTATGGAGTAGTCAGAGAGAGAGGAAAAAGAGTTGATAACTTTTATTACTTCTGACAGTGACGACTGTGGGTTCTGAATGAAGAGTGAAATGTCGTCTGCATAGAGGCTGATTTTATGGTGCATGTTGGGAGTTTGGATTCCAGTAATGAGGGGGTTCTGGCGGATGGCTGCTGCTCGGGGTTCAATGACAATGGTAAACAGAGAGGGGGAGAGTGGACATCCTTGCCTGGTCCCCCTGTGAAGAGTGAATTTTTGTGAAGTTTGTCCGTTAGTAATAACTGTGGCTGTAGGTGAAGTGTAGAGTGTTCTGACCCCACAGCCAAATCTGTTGAGGGTATGGATGAGGAATGAGCAGTTTACTCTATCGAAGGCTTTTAAAGTTTTTAAAGTTTTAAAGTGGTGATGATGGTTGGATGATCGTGTGTGGCCGAGTGGTGCATGATATTGAACAGTCTGCGTGTGTTATTGGCTGAATGTCTTCCTTTAATGAATCCTGTTTGGTCTGGATGAATTATGGATGGGATTATTTTTTCTAATCTGTGGGAGAGTTTGTGCACTTTCAATAAAGTATTATTTAAACAACCAGTTGTCATTCTTATGTTGAGGCAGCACAGGGAGGAAATCGGTAAAAAGTACCTAAGTTACTTAAAGCAACACTAAGGAACTTTCAGCTTTCGTTGATTTTGGCGGCGCCAGTGGACAAAAGCAGTAGTGTTTTGCCTGACTGAATACTACAGTTCCCATGAGGCCTAGCGCGTGGCGTCGTAAATTGCTGCTCCCGGTGGCGTGCTGTCGGACTAAACTCGCCTTCATTTGTTTCCAGTGGCTGTGTGAAGGACGGATAGCGACGAGGTCATGAATCTAAATGAATCTGATGGTGGCTAAACAAAGTTATATCGTGATGTGACGCATGCCGTAAAGCAGTCCGCACATTTGGAGTGTTTCAGTGAGCAGGGCTCCTACCACCCTCCTCACAGCTGCTCAGTCCAAGTGAAGCAACACTGACGCCCTCAGGCTGACAGAGGGTCATTCAACTCGCTGTAAGTCGAAGTATCATCACAGAAGATATTCAAATGTTTTATTAAGGTTGAAAAGTTCCTTAGTGTAGGTTTAAAGTAACTTAGTTACTTTGACATTGAAGTAATCAGTAAAGTAACTGGATTACTTTTTTGATGAGTAATCAGTAATCAGTAATTGGATTACCTTTTCAAGTAATCTGTGATAACACTGGTAACAGGCAGAGTCTGACGGAGTCCTCTATCACAGGCACTCTGGAGACAGGCGGCCAGCCGTCCACGGAGCAGGACTCACAGTAGGCGGTGAGCGGCGTACCCCAGTCACGCTGCACGTTGGCCTGGAACGATGGCACGGCACCGCAGTCCGGGACCGAGTCCCTGACTGGGTTGCTAGCCCGAGTGCGAAGTCGCGCTGCGCCGGCTCTGGTGGTTCCTGTCCCTAAGAAGTCCATCCCATCGCACCCCAGTGACTCCCGACCAGTGGCCCTCACTTCCCATCTGGTGAAGGCGCTGGAGAGGCTGGTCTTGTGCCACCTGAGGCCGCAGGTGAAGACGCTCCTAGCCCCTCTACAGTTTGCTCACCAGCCCCATTTGGGAGTTGACGACGCCGTGATCTACCTGCTGCAGCTCATGTGCATCTGGGCGGGGTGCAGCACTGTGAGAATCACATTCTTTGATTTCTCCAGTGCTTTTAACATCATCCAGCCACTGCTGCTGAGCGAGACGCTGCTGGGGATAATAATAATAATAATAATAATAATAATAATAATAATAATAATAATAATAATAATAATACATTTTATTTGTATAGGGATGGGTGTCGACTCCTCCGTCGTCTCCTGGATTGCTGGGCAGTGCTGGGATTGTCGGTCTGGGCAGTGTTCTGTCTGATGCGGTGGTCAGTGATACAGGAGCTCCACAGGGGACTGTGCTGTCCCCCCTCCTCTTCACCTTATACACCACCGATTTTCAGTATAACTCTGAGTCATGCCACCTGCAAGAACGTTCTGATGACTCGGCTGTTGTTGGGTGTGTTGGTGAGGAGGGGGAGGGAGAGTACAGAGCAGTGGTGGAGAACTTCGTGGAGTGGGCTGGACGCAACCACCTGAGGCTGAACGTCAGCAAAACCAGAGAGATGGTGATCGCCTTCAGGAAGAAGAGGAAGCCTCACAGCCACTGTGCATTCTGGGAGAGGATGTGGAGGAGGTGGAGGACTACAAGTACCTGGGCATCAAAATCAACAACGGACTAGACTGGAAATCCAACACAGCCTGTGAACAGGAAGGGGAGGAGCAGACTACTTCCTGAGGAAGCTGAGATCCTTCAGCGTGTGCAGCCAGATGTTGCAGATGTTCTGCCAGTCTGTGGGGCCAGTGTTCTATTCTTTGCTGTGGTTTGCTGGGGGAGCAGCATTGGAGCCGGCGATTCCAATAGACTCAACAAACTGGCTCAGGAAAGCTGGCTCCGCGATTGGCTGCAAACTGGACACTGTGGAGGCTGTGGTGGAGAGGAGGACGCTGAACAAACTGTTACCCATCACGAAGAACCCCGACCACCCTCTCCACCCCCTCCACCACACACTGGACAGACGGCAGAGCTCCTTCTCCAACAGCCTGCCACAGCTCCGCTGTCACCAGGACAGACACAGGAAGTCACTCCTGCCACAGGACATAACCCTGGACAACAACTCTCACCTGGCCGACAGAGGAGACTCGCAGCGGTGTGCTGCATAGCTCCTGTTTCTCTGGACAACTCTTACACAAGCATTCTCACTTTTCTTTATTCTGCTCCGCACACCTCTTTCCTTTGTTCAGCACATTTCGCAGTTCGTGCTTATTATATATGTATGTCTGTGTATATATAGTATTTATATATGTGAGTATATATATGTATGTATGTAATAGGTGTTTGTGTGTCAATATTGTATAAAATTACTTTCACTGAAAATAATTTTTCTGTACTAATTACAAATTTTTACTTTTGTGTGCGTTGCTACTGATGCTGCTGTGACACTCTAACCTCCCAGTCTGGGATTAATGAAATCTCTCTCTCTACCTGTCTATGTCATTTACAGTTGTGTTCCATCTTAATTTACTCTGAGTCAGTGACATGAATACTCATACTTACTCATCTGAACAAATTTCACAAGAGTTCCCTTTGCTGTGACACCATATTTATCCAAATAGACCTTGTAGAAGCTGAGGTATAGCCCACTCATTCTGGGAATGTCATTTTCGAGCAGAAACCTAAAAAAAAATGGCTGGAGTTCAACAAGAGTTCAGTTCAGACAGAAGAGAAGGAAACAACTTTAATGTGGAGTTCGACAGGAAATGATTCAGAAGACAATAAAACACACTGGAGCTGGGGGCGGAGCTAGTGGTGGAGCTGGGGGCGGAGCCTGTCAGCGGCGAGCCGGTTTGGGCATGATGTAGACTTTGACGGCTTTGCTGAGCGGGATGGTTCCCTCCACTGCAGCCTCTGACGGAGCCAGACCGTCCATGCTGTCGCTCCACCCCAGCCTGGAGGAGGAGGAGGAGGAGGAGCTGTAGGCCAGCAGGAGGCGCACTTCCACCTGAGACGGCTCTGAGAGACAGAAGAAGAGGAGCAGAGCTGAGAGGAGGGTGGAGCCCTCTGAGTCCAGGGTGGAGCGGACGCTGGACGGCGGTCCTCACCTGTCCAGGCCGTGTGGGACAGGTACACCTGTGTGATCAGCCTGTGTCTGGAGGGTCCCGGCTTCCTGAAGTCCCCGGGTTTGGGGTGGACCACGTGACTCTGCCCGTCTGGATACAGGACCTGGACAAGGGGCGGGAATGGACCCGGCGTCAGCCGAAGAAGACGCCGGTCCGCGGGCGGAGCGACCGCACCCACCTGGACCCTGACGGAGCTCTGAGGGTCCCGGACGTGCTCCAGCGTGGCGTCCAGGTCCAGCGCCACCACCAGGCCGGACGTGAAGCGCAGCGGGTTGTCCGACTCTCCGCTGGGCTCCAGGATGGAGGCCCGGGCTCTGTGGACCTGGAGGCAGCGGGGGGCGGAGCTGAGGGGGCGGAGCCGACGGAGCGGGTGACGGAGCGGCCGACGGAGGAGGACTCCTACCTGCTGAGGCGGCGTGAGCTGCAGGAAGCCGCTCTGCCTCAGAGCGCTCTGGAGCAGCTTCACCACCTCCGCCCCTTTAGCCGCCCACAGCCGGGGCAGCTGCTCCACCAGCCGCTCCACAAAGCAGCCCTGCAGGTGGAGCAGCTCCGCCCCAAACTGCCTGATGGGCGGAGAAGAGAGAGGAGCTCAGGGACGACAGGGACGAGACGGAGGAGCGGAGGTCCAGGAGGACATGGAGGAGGCAGAGGACAGAGGCTGACCTGTGGAAAGTCTCCACGTCCTGCAGGAACGTCTCACAGCTGCTCATGAGGGAGTCGGTCCTGAGGAGACACAGGGAGGACAGCTGCTGTGAGCGTGTGTGTGTGTGTGTGTGTGTGTGTGTGTGTGTGTGTGTGTGTGTGAGCCTCCACCCACCCCTGCCTGCGTCGGGCGCTCAGGATGAGCTGCAGAGCTCTGGCCTGCAGGCGGACGTGATGGACGGACGCCAGCTGTCCTCTGTCCAGGCCGCTGAACAGGAACTCCAGCTGGTAGGAGTCCTGCAGGATCTGAGCACACACACACACACACACACACACACCCCGTCAGCACACACACTCACACACGGGGTGTGAGTGTGTGTGAGAGCGCCGACCTGCTGAGCCGCCGCCGTCGCCGTGGCGTTCTGCTGCAGGCACAGAGGCACGGCCACGTTCCACCGCTTCTCCTGGAGAGCCTGCAGGACAGAGCAGCTCCACCCTCAAACCTCCTCCACCCTCTCTCCTCCACTCTCCTCCACCCTCTCTCCTCCATCCCCCTCTTATCTCCTCCAGTCTCCTCTCTCCTCCACCCTCCTCCTCTCTCCTCCACCCTCCTCCTCTCTCCTCCACCCTCCTCCTCTCTCCTCCACCCTCTCTCCTCCACCCTCCTCCTCTCTCCTCCACCCTCTCTCCTCCACCCTCTCTCCTCTCTTCTCCATCCCCCTCTCCTCCACTCTCCACCTCTCTCCTCCACCCTCCTCTCTCGTCCACCCTCTCTCCTCCACCCTCTCTCCTCTCCTCCACCCCCTCTCCTCTCCTCCACCCTCCTCCTCTCTCCTCCACCCTCTCTCCTCTCTCCTCCACCCTCCTCCTCTCTCCTCCACCCCCTCTCCTCTCCTCCACCCTCTCTCCTCTCCTCCACCCTCTCTCCTCCCTCCTCCACCCTCTCTCCCTCTCTCCTCCACCCTCCTCCTCTCTCCTCCACCCTCTCTCCCTCTCTCCTCCACCCACCTCCATCAGCAGCAGCTGGCAGTGCAGGTAGGTGGAGCAGAAGTCTGCGGCTCCGGCCAGCTCCGCCTGCAGCTCCCCCAGCCGCCGCAGGTCTCTGACACAGAGCAGGGTCAGGGGTCAGGGGTCAGGGTTTTCCCATCATGCACTCTGCCCCGGGGGGGTGGGGGGGTGGGTGGGGGGGGCTCACCGGATGGTGAAGTCCAGCAGGTCCCGGGCCCCCGCCGCCTCCGGGTTCTGGATGGCGCTCGCTCTCTTCAGGCTCTGCTGGAGGAAGAGCCGGGCCGCCTCCACCGGGCCGGGGGCCGGGCCGGACCGGGGCCGGGACCCGGCCTGGACCCGCTTCCTGCCCGGCAGCTGGAAGACAGGAAGTGGACTCGCTTCAGACCTGCTGCCCCCCCAGAGGGTCTGAGGACCGCAGGAAGACCTGCTGCCCCCCAGAGGGTCTGAGGACCGCAGGAAGACCTGCTGCCCCCCAGAGGGTCTGAGGACCGCAGGAAGACCTGCTGCCCCCCCAGAGGGTCTGAGGACCGGTGGTCTGGACCAAACATCCAGTCTCTGGCCTAAAACCTTCTACTGGTTCTGCTTCCTGAGGAAAACCAGCTGCTGACCTCTGATCAGCTGATCAGTTTCAGGAAGCTCCTCCCCCTCTGATCAGCTTCAGGAGGCTCCTCCCCCTCTGATCAGCTGATCAGCTTCAGGAGGCTCCTCCCCCTCTGATCAGCTGATCAGCTTCAGGAGGCTCCTCCCCCTCTGATCAGCTGATCAGCTTCAGGAGGCTCCTCCCCCTCTGATCAGCTGATCAGCCTCAGGAGGCTCCTCCTCCTCCTCGGTTTCATTCTCGGTCTGTCAGAGCGGACCGGTCAGGGACGTGGTCCCCCAGCGTTCTGTGCTGGACTGGACCAGAACCCGTGCGGTCTCTGTCCGCCCTGCTGGCAGGACATGAAGCTGGGTTCTCACCGGTAGCGGCGGCACCAGGTGCGACAGGCTGTCCCTCAGGTAGGCGTAGTGTCTGAAGGTGTGGTCTGAGAACAGAGCCGGCATGGTGGGGCAGGACGTGGCGGCGTTGAAGACCAGCACCAGGACGGCGATGTCTGACAGCGGGTCCAGGAGTCAAGGAGGACAGTCGGAACCAAACGGTGGTCCACGTGGGACCGGGAGGCGGAGCTTCAAACTGAACCCAGGCGAGGAGCGGCAGCCGCCGAGGATACAGGCCGGGTCGTCCATGTCCGGCTCCGGAGTGTCGAAGAACGGATGAGTGCTGAGAAGCTCCGGGGCCAGAGGGAGGACCAGAGTCGGGTGGCGAGAGCCCAGGAACTTGAGACACCTGGAGGACGGAGAGAAGAAGGGATGAGGACAAGGAGGACAGGGAGGACGGCGGGACACGGACCGGAGCCGGGGTCTCACTTCCAGACGGAGTTGCGGTCTCCGGGGTACTTGTTGAGGTTCTTGAGCAGCTCCAGCAGAGCCAGCTGGATGCACTCCTTGGTGGAGACGTTGGTGCAGCACAGCAGCTCGTGGAGCGCTTCCCTGATGTCCCGGGACGAGTCCTGGACACAAGGACACGGCGGCGGCGTCAGGGACTCCCGACCGCCGGGCCCAGAGGGCGGGGCGGGGCGGGGCGGGGCGCCGACCCACCTCCAGCACGGCCAGCACCGTGTCCAGCTGGTCCTCCCTCAGCGTGATGTGGGTGGAGATGTCCCTCAGCACGTGGATGGACTGCAGCCGCACCTCCTCGATCTCGTCGTTGAACATGTCCACCAGGAAGTCCAGACACTTCTCGGCGAAGCCGGGCGAGGACCGGGCCAGCCGGCACAGCGCCTCCACCGCCGCGATCCGGACCTCTGCAGAGACGCAGGCGGCGGGACGCCGTGAGGACGGGACGGGCCTCCGGAGGACGGACGCACGAGCCGGACCGCGTGGCGACGGGTCCGGCCCCCGACCCGGATCCAGAACCCCGTACCGAACATCTCGTCCTCCAGGCCGTGGACGAAGGCCCCGCAGGCTCCGGAGGCGATCAGGTTGACCGTGTTGCTGTCCAGCTTCTCCTTGGGGGCGTCGTCGGCCCACTTCCTGCCCGAGGAGAACTCTCCGGAGGCAAAGAGCTCTTTGGCTCGTTCGTGGGCCGTGCGCTTCCTCTGCAGAGACAGAGGGCAGAAGGTGAGGCGGTCCCGGTCCCGGCCCGAGGACAGAGGACAGAGGACAGAGGACAGAGGACTCACCCTCAGGTCCGACATCAGCTTCTTGTCCAGAGTCTGCTCCAGGAAGTGAGGACTGACCTGCAGCATGGAGCCCTGACACACAGCAAACGTTGACTCAGTAAGAAGTGGAGGGTTCTACTCCCAGATCAACAGACGTCTGCTCAAAGGTAAGGCTAGGCTAACGCCGTAGCAATAGCTCGCTAGCAAGGTTATCAGAGCAAGATGCTGCTAAACAGAAAACTGCACGTCAAAGACATGGTTATATCCAGAAGGTTGCGATGAATACTGACACACATATAAACCCCTCAGACTCCTCTGGGTCTGGGTTTGAACCAGCACACTTTAGAGGATGTTCCCTAGCTAGCTACCTTCACCAGAGCTCCAACCTGTCAGCAACGACCAAAATCAGTCAACGCCCTCCTGGAGCTCAGAGTCCTGATCCACAGCAGCAGGTGTCGTTAGCGTCGAGGCGCCTAGCGAGCGAGCTAAGCTAATGCTAACGCCACAGATAAACATAAGTTAGCAAAACTGGGCGAACAGGAGCGAACGGACCCAGCAGCGGAGAGCAGGAGGCGGTGCTGGCTGCAGGAGAGGTGGAGGTCGCGGCCTCCTCCACCGCCCTGCTTTCAGCCTGATCGTCGTGCAGCTCCCGTCGTTTCTCATTTCAACATTTAGGATCCACCGCTCCACCGCAGACCGCTGCCTCTGCCGCCATCTGGAGGACGCTGCTGTGGCACTGCTCCAAACACACCGACACTCGGAGGGAGGCTTCTCCTGCCGCTTGTGGCTTCAGCAGCAGTCACTCAGGGGGCGGGGCTTCAGCAGCAGTCACTCAGGGGGCGGGGCTTCAGCAGCAGTCACTCAGGGGGCGGGGCTTCAGCAGCAGTCAGCAGCAGTCACTCAGGGGGCGGGGCTTCAGCAGCAGTCACTCAGGGGGCGGGGCTTCAGCAGCAGTCACTCAGGGGGCGGGGCTTCAGCATCAGTCACTCAGGGGGCGGGGGCTTTAGCAGCAGTCACTCAGGGGGCGGGGGCTTTAGCAGCAGTCACTCAGGGGGCGGGGCTTCAGCAGCAGTCACTCAGGGGGCGGGGCTTCAGCAGGAGTCACTCAGGGGGCGGGTGTAATGGAAATTGTTATGGTGCATATGTTAAACATAATTCCATGTCTTTTTTTCTGTCTGCTACAAATGAGCAAGAAGTTATGAAAACTGTTCAAAAGTGTAAAAGTAAGTCATCTGTTGATTGTCACAATATTAGTATGATGATAATAAAACAGGTTATTTTGAATATTGTCAAACCCTTGACCTACATCTTTAACTTGTCATTTCAAACTGGTTGTTTTCCAGAAAAAATGAAAATCGCAAAAGTAATCCCTCTATATAAACAGGGAAATAAACACCACTTTACAAACTATAGACCAATCTCACTGTTGCCACAGTTTTCAAAAATCCTGGAAAAACTTTTCAATTCTCGCTTAGAATCATTTCTTGAAAAACATCAAATAATAAATGAAGGGCAGTATGGTTTCAGATCTAAAAGGACAACATCAATGGCAATAATTGAAGCACTTGAAGAAATCACATCTGCACTCGACCAGAAACTGCATGCAATTGGCATTTTTATCGATTTAAAAAAAGCATTTGACACTATTAATCATACTCTATTACTTAATAAATTATATAAATATGGAATCAGAGGTGTGGCGGGGGACTGGATTAAAAGTTACCTGACTGGAAGAGCACAGTATGTCCAAATGGGACAGTTTGACTCGGATGTGTTTGGAATTGCTTGTGGTGTGCCCCAGGGGTCTGTCTTGGGACCCAAACTGTTCAATATTTACATAAATGATATCTTTAATGTATCTCAGACTCTGAAACTCATCCTTTTTGCCGATGATACAAATATATTCTATTGTAATGACAATTATAATGAATTAATAACTGTAGTAAATAAAGAACTCAAAGCGATAAAGAAATGGATGGATATAAATAAGTTATCCTTAAATATTGAAAAAACCAAGGCAATGATGTTTGGGAATCAACAAAGGAATTCAGAGATGCAACCTTCGGTTGATAATGTACCTATTGAATTTGTTTATGAAACTAAATTTTTGGGTGTTGTAATTGACAACAAGTTGTCATGGAAACCACACATCAAACACATTAAAACTAAAATTTCCAAAAGTCTCTCAATTATAAACAAAGCAAAACCTTACCTGGATGTGAATGCACTTCGCACACTTTACTATTCTTTAATCTTTCCTTACCTGACATACTGTGTCGAAGTGTGGGGAAACACCTACCAGAGCACAATTAATCCTCTTGTTCTGTTACAAAAACGAGCTGTGCGGATCATTCACAAGGTGGGTTTTTTAGAACACACACATAATTTGTTTACGCAGTCAAAGTTGTTTAAATTCAATGATCTCGTAAAATATAACACATCAATCATTCTCTTTAAAGCTTTCAATAAATTATTACCATCCAATCTTCAACGCTTCTTTATAATTCGAGAGCAAACACATGATTTGAGAGGTTATGCTAATTTCACATTACCCAGAATTCGAACTACTCGTAAAAGTTTTTGTGTGTCTGTGTGTGGAGTGAAACTCTGGAACAGTTTGGACTTACAGCACAAGCAATGCCAAAGTATTAATCGATTTAAACTGTATTATAAACACCAGATCTGGTCTAAATATAGGTACAGCATCTTGTAATTCACCTGGTCATTTACAGTTACTGATCATTGTGTTATTCTTCACCATAATGTACGTTCTCCTACTGTCGCTTACATGTCGTCCATTATCCATGTTGGTTTATCGTCTATATTAGTGTTCCATTACCTTCAATTGTATTCTGTCCTTCACCTTGCTCAATTCTGGTATTTGTCCATTCCAGTATCTGTCCATTCTGCTATTAGTCCGTTATCATTCATGCTATTTGTCCATTCTGCCATTCTGTCCGTCATAATAGCTGGTTTTTGTTAATTACCATTGTCGGTATTGTGTAATTGTTATTGTCTACTGTTTACTGTATTTTGTATTAACCATGTGCTCACAGTGTTTCCATTGTTGAGCTTGGGGGTAGGATTAAATAAGTTTTCTTCCTCCTACTCCCCTTTTTCAGGCATTCTGTGTTTATGTTATTATATTGGAATTTTTGTTTTGTTTTGCAGTGTTAATCGCCTGAAATGAATGAAATAAAAAAAAAAAAAAAAAAAAAAAAAAAATTTTATGTATATGATGCATGTGATGGTTATCAACTTTAAGTAGACTCCTTAGCAGACGGCCCCCCTGGACTCCTGACACCAAGCAAACCCAAATAGGGGTTTCTTTCCTGTTTGTCCTGTTGCATTTTGGGCCGATGCGTCTCCCCCTGACCGGGCGTAATCTGTAAGGGTGCTTTCACACCTACTAGTCTGCTAGAGTGGTTTGGTTCGGACATAAATGTCGCAGCTGTCGACCAGTTCGGTTCACATTCACACCACTTGTTTTTGCAGATGAACTATCCACTATGACCCTCCTGCCTCTTGGTGGCGCTGTTCACACAATAGTGTGTTTTGGGTGACGGAAGTGAACCCTGATTGGCCAGCATGTGTGACGTAATGTGCCGCGCGGCTTGCTACGGAAGCCTCCGCCGACCAAAAAGCCTTCTCCACAACAGAGCGGACAGGAGCGAGGCTGGTCAACGTTCACACCAGCAGCGGACCGCGCCGAGACCACCTCCTCGAGGAGGTCTCGGTGCGGTTCTTTGTCCCGGACCAAAACTAACTGGTCTGCTTTCACACCAGCGCATACGAACCGAACCTGCAGGAGTTTGGGTCTCTAGTCCGCTTCAAGCGGACCAAATGCTGTTGGTGTGAAAGCACCCTAAGAGGTATCTGTCATCTCTGATGCATCAACAGCCACAGGGGGTTGAAGTGGGTTGGGTGGTTGGAGTTGTTCCTTTGTCACTTCATGTTAAATATGTGTCCCTTCCTGACTGAAGGCAGCCCCTAACACAAGATAATGACATTAACATGTCTGCCCCTGGCCGCAGGGGTTCAGGGCCGCAGGACAGGGTATGAATATCGGTCTGTGTCTTAGAATTTCAGAACTCACACTGACTGAGCAGCTGTGACTTCTCTCCTGTTGCAACTGGAAGTAAAGGAATCATTAAGGAACTCATCGTTGGTGCATTTATTCATAGAATTTCCACAACACGGGGCTTTAGCAGCAGTCACTCAGGGGGCGGGGCTTTTTCCAAAGACCAGCTCTCTGGTCCCTGATTGGCTGCTGGGCTTCACGGGTCTCACCAGAGTCTTGGCCGCCTGCACCCGGACCATCCAGGAGCCGTCGCTCACCATGTGGCTGATCTTCCCGAAGGCGTCGTCCACCAGGCGGATCTCCTCATTGGACGACGGGATGGGCACGATGCTGCAGCACAACCAATCCCTGATCAGTACCTGATCGACCCCTCTGCAGGACCGGCCGCTCCGGGACCAGTCAGCACGGAGGTCAGGGGTCAGCCGGTCTGGGTGGAGCAGCAGGTGGAGGAGCCTCACCTCTCTGGAAACAGCTGACTGAGCACCCAGACCATCTGAACTGCTGCAGAGCGAACCTGTTCATAGTCATCTGACAGCAGCCGGCAGGCCTGAACACACACACACACACACACACACACACACACACACACACACAGTCCAGATGTGACAGCAGCTGGTGGGCCAGCAGGGAGGCTGATCGGGGATCCTACCTGATCGTAGATGATCTGCTGGATCTTCATTCCTCTTTCATGCAGCTGCAGCTGCAGAGCAAGCAGAGCACGACTTAGAGAGAACGAGCGCCATCAGCCGTCGCCGGCCCCCCCCCGGACCGCCCCGGCCCCCTCCCAGCCCCCAGCAGGACCCACCATGGCCTGGAGGGCGGCGGTCCTCACTCGGGGGTCTTGGTCCCCGAAGTAGTCGCTGATGACGCTCTGAACGTCCTTCACTGCTCCTGGATTCAACAGGCACAACACAGGACAGCCGCTCAGGACCAGCCGGCTCCGCAGCGTCGGGACAGACAGGGTGAAGACGGAGACAGACGGAGACAGACAGATGGAGACAGACAGACGGACACAGACGGAGACAGATGGACAGAGACAGATGGAGACAGACGGACGGAGACAGACAGATGGAGGCAGACAGTCGGACACAGACGGAGACAGATGGACAGAGACGGACGGACACAGACGGACGGAGACGGACGGAGACGGACGGAGACAGACGGACGGATGGAGACAGACGGAGACAGATGGACAGAGACAGATGGAGACAGACGGACGGAGACAGACGGAGGGAGACAGACGGAGACAGACGGACGGAGACAGACGGACGGAGACAGACGGACGGAGACAGACGGAGGGAGACAGACGGGCGAAGACAGACGGAGACAGATGGACGGAGACAGACGGGCGAAGACAGACGGAGACAGATGGACGGAGACAGACGGACGGCGACAGACGGAGACAGACGGAGGGAGACAGACGGAGACAGACGGACGGAGACAGACGGAGACAGACGGAGACAGACGGACGGAGACAGACGGAGACAGACGGACGGCTCTGCTCTCGGCCTGCTTTCACCTCCATGTGGTCTGCTGCCGTCTTCGGCACCATGTGAGTGTGTGTGTGGGTGTGTGTGACGGAGTGCTACACACCCAGCGATGTCCCCGGTCCCTCAGTGTCCTTAGTGGGAGGAGCGTCCACCGTCCCCAGACATCCCAGCAGCTGCAGACACTTCTTCCTCACCCCGAAAGAGGCGTCGGCCAGGTGCTGCAGGGAGAGAGGGGCTGAGGACTCCAGACCACGGGGTGTGTGTGTGTGTGTGTGTGTGTGTGTGTGTGTGTGTGTCTCACCTTGTAAGCCACCTCAGTGAGCCTCAGTCTGACTGTTGGACTCTCAGGAAGCTGAGTCCCGATGAGCAGCAGAGAGTCCAGCAGCTGGGCCAGGACCTGGTGGGACTCTGAACACACAGGCTGTGAGACGCTGTCCGGAGGTCCGGGGGCCCCTGGGGGCCCCTGGGGGCCGCCTCGGGACCGTTCACTTCCTGTATTTCTCAGTAAACTGTGTCAGGCATGAAGCAGCAGACTAGCAGCCGATATCAGATGCAGATCAGACATGAAGCAGCTGCTGCTCCAGATCAGACCCACAGAGACATTCTGGTGACTGTCCACCAGGAGGCGCTGCTCTGGAGCCATGAAGCACTCATCTTGAAGATGAGGCCGGCGCCGCTTTATGCAGCTTCAGTGTGACCAACAAACAGAGACTCGGTCTCAGGAAGCTTTTCAGGAGTTTTAACTTCCGTTCAGAACCGTCAACGTTTTTACAATTTTGCTTCTTTGCAGCTTTCTTGTCAACAAATGTGAAACTTTAGCTGTTTTAACCGTTTTCCCTCTTTTTAAACAGTCGGGCACATTTGTTTCCAACATTATTTAACTTCATTCTTTCAGAAATTCTAGAAATTTCAGGGGGTTTTCAGCTGTTTTGTCATTTCCCCCCTCTGGCCACGGCCCCCCAGCCCCCGGCCCCCCCGGCCCCCAGAAGCCCTGCCGTCACATCAGTGTGCAGGTGTTTCTTACTCTCGGAGCTCAGCGCGTCGATGGCGTCCCCCACGATGCAGTCGGGGCTGAAGCCCGGGGTTTTGGACAGCAGACCCAGCAGGGAGGCGATCTTCAGTCTCACAGAGTGATCCGTCTCCTGAGGGACCAGACAACAGCACTGAGGGTCTCTGATGGACACGTGTCTCCACGGACTCGTTAAAATGCTGGGATTGGGTGGAATCAAGACTATTCTGATGTTCAAAGACAAGACACACTTCCAGGAAACATCAAGACGTGTGTGGGGATCAGGGAGGAGGATACAACCTAAGAGGGAAAGGAAACTTTAAGAACCAGCGTTCTGATGCTGCAGTAGAAGATGTGTGTCACGGTGTGGAGGAGCACTGTGGAACCGTCTCCAGGAGCATCTGGAGCAGCACACTCTTCTACAACACCTCAAATCTTCACAGAAAGCAGATGTTTGGCGAGTCTGCTGATGATGAGCAGCAGGACTCTTTCTAAACAACACTCAGCCTGAATCCCATCAGAGACGCCCAGTGGAGAGGAAGAGTGAAGAGGCTCCTGGACTCTGTTCCCTACATGGAGCCTCATCTGAGCGTCTGGCCGCTTCTGATGTGCACGTGTACATGGGCACATGCACGCCTAATAAGAGCTGTCGTTCTAACTGCTGCGAGGAACTCCACGGTTTAAACCAGTGCAGTGTGATCCTGTCTGCCTGCTGCTGCCATGCAGACCAACACATGCAGGACTCTGCAGGCCTGCTGGACCAGGACTAGCGGCTCTGACCCTCTGAGTTCGGGGCTGGACCGTGGACAGGAGCCTCCTTTACCTTGTAGTAGTGCTCCAGCAGGATTCGGACCACGCCCTCCACGCTCTCCGCCTCCACGGGCTTCCGAGCGAAGTGCAGCAGGTGGAGCAGGGCGTCGGTGGAGCTGGCGGCTTTGCAGAGGTCGAGGTGCAGAGCCGCAGACTTGCTGGGTTTAGACAGACGCAGCTTCTTGGCCGGAGTTTCCTCGTGAGGAATCTGGGAGCAAACAAACAGCCTCGACTGAAAACTCAGCGTCACGACCAGCAGAAGACCCTCCACTGCCCAACACGCTCTTTTCTCTCACTGGGGAAAGGCTCTGCAGTTTTTCTCTCCTGTTCTTATGAATCCAAGTCTGACAGCAGACTCTGTCAGAGCTTATCTTCCAGAACCCAGCTCATCCTCAGGCTGCTATTCAAGCAGAGAACATGAAAAGCCTTGAAACATCTGCTGCGACAGAGTTTCGCCACCTTTACTCAACGTCTTTCGGTTTTTCTTCTCACTCGTCACTTTGTTTATGTGTTCAAGTTTTCTGGCTGCAATGTTTTTATGGAGGGACAAAGACGAACCTGCTCACAATCAATGGGGGCTGATGTACTGTGAGGTTTAGCATGAATTCAGCAGGAATTCACTTCCTCAGCCCTGGACTGCAGCTGGTCTGCTCTTTCCCTGTGAGTCAGGACACACTGGGTGTTTCACTCCAGTCAGAGTGTTGAGGAATCACCAAAGTTTGAGGGTTTTCTCTAACAGGGTGTCTCAATAGTTCACAGGTTGGTTTCTTTGGTGCCTCAGTTACGATTAAAAACAAAGGGAAACTGCAGAAAATGAGGGCATGGATGTAATAAACATATGTTCATGTCGATATAAAGGTGGTCGTTTAAAACTCATATTTTACTACTGAAGCAGTGATGACAGCCAGAATAACCTGTGCAATAAATATAATCAGTACTGAATCATAAACTTAAGGCAGCGCTGTTTCACTTTTCATTAGTTATTCATTGGGTTTATTTAGTTCCTGTTTAAGGCCAGTCATTAATATTTAGACATTATTCAGCTCGTTGTTGTTCTGTTGTTAGCCGTTAGCTTCTCATTTAGCATCAGCTCATTTAACGCGACTGTTTCCGTCTTCAGTCCACAAGACCCGCAGAAGAAAACCTTCCAGAGACTCACTTGAACAACTTTGGAGAATTCTTCGTACACTCGTTTCTTCAAATGTGCTGCCATCTTCACAGAAATTGTTAGCTTAGCTTAGCAACGCGAGTCACGGCGCGGACTGTCCCTGCTCGCTTCCCGTCCGCGTTTCTTCTTCTACGGCTGCTTTTCTCCTTCTTCTTCCTCCTCTTCTTCTTCTTCTTCTGCGGCTTCATTTCCGCTTCTTCCTCCTCCGGCGTTCGAGCACAGAAGTGTGGCGATTGAGAGAAAGCGACTTCTTATTTTACAGTTTTTTTTGCTGTATCTCCCTTGTGAGACTTGTGTTGAGTCTCTTTCCGTTTGTCTGACTGGATTTTTGCGAAGGCTCGTGGTTCGTGTGTGCGGCTGTCGCGCCCTGGTTCGCATGGCGGCAGAGGAAGTCCGTGACTTGCGCAGCCTGACTCCAGTCAAGCCATCCAGCTCTGTCCTCCCGCCAGCTGCTCCGTGGAGGACTGCTGCCTGGCCGTTGGGGAGGTGGTTGGCTGCACCAGTGCGAAGTCCGCCGACTGGATGGATGTGTTTGTGGACTGTACAGAGAAAGTGGACAGGCTCGTGGAACATGGCGTCGTGATTGAAGGAACCTTTACTCCCGTGAGTCGCTGGTGAGAGCAGGTGGAGGGGATGGAGGAGAACACCAGGCTTTTTACCTGTTTTCTGTCCATCTGAGGAGGATGCTGAAGTGCGACTGCTAACGTCCATTCAGTTTGAAAACGAGAAGATGGACATTTATCAATGTTTCTACAACTAGAGGTCCAGAGAGGGTGATTGTTTTCAGATAGCTGATCAGTTCATTAGTTTTATGCTCCTTTTCCACCAAACTGGTTCCCGTGCCGAATCAGAGCCAGTGCACAGCTGTGAACCAGTTTCTGTGCTCCGGCTCTCGAAAACCGGGGCTGTTTGTGCACCAACTCTTTGCTGGACCAGTCAGGCAGCGGCCACGTATCCACGTCAGGCGCTGGGCTGGGGGCAGGCTTAAAACACAGAGTTGCCTCTTTTTTTTTTTTAATCAGTGGTGGTGGAGCAACATTTAATTTAGTTTAATTTAGCCAAGGAATGGATATTGACAATGAGCGGTGGTCTGAGGAGGAGACCCGGGGCCTCCTGGTGCTGTGGTCTGCAGCACAGACCCGATCTGGATCCAACCGGAGGAAGCAGCTCCTGCATGACTCGTATCCTGGAGAGTTTCATTCATAAAGCACCGAGCTGTCAGCCTGCTGTGAGCATGAAGCTAGAAATGATCCAAACTCTGAAACTCTGTGTCGATTCTGTTTTATAGAGTTGTTGGGTCGCAGTTCACCGGAGCGCCGCCGCAGCTCATCAGCCTCGTTAAGCTCACCGGTACTCCTGCAGCTGACCGATACCGTCTTCCAGGACGTCTGGATCACCGTCCTCCCAGACCAGACCCGTCCCGTAAGATTTGTTCACAGTACCAGCTCATGACCGCACAGTACAACATTTGTTGGTTTTCTTATGAATGTAGAGAATATTAAAAGCTGTTCTTCTTTCTGTATTTTCATTCAGCAAAACGAAGCGCGGTTCTGACGGCGGTCCGGTGGAACATTGGGACCTGCAGCACCCAGAGCAGCCAGCAGGAGGAGCTCACATCGCTGTTACTGGGGAACAACATGAACAGACGGGACTGCTTCCCTTTGTATAAACATTTATCTTTGGTGTTTTTTCTGGTGTGGCGTGAATAAAAGCAGCTGTAATAACAGATGCAGGTTTTGTGTCATTTGTGCAGTTAAAAATAAACTATACCTGCACAGTAATCTGATTACATGATCTGTCTACATGCACTACTTACAGAAATTAATTCAGTTTTTGGGAGAAGTTTATGAGAAATGTGGAAATTTAACAGCATCATGACAGCAGGGCGTTTAAGAACAAACACACCGTGGAGATTTCCTCACTTCAGTGTTTTTAATGAAAGGATGGTAACAACAGCCGTGGAGACGGAACAAAGACAATATCCCTCTGTTCTGTAAACAGAACGCAGAACCTTCAGTCACCAGAAAGATTAAAGTCCTCCATCAGATCACAGAAGTACTGAAAAAAGTCCCTCCACACAGAAGTTTAGCACAAACTGCTGCTGCTGACGTGTGTCCAGCGGCAGCGTGACGGAGGAACCAGCCAGCAGGAGATCTGAGCTCAGTCCTGAAGATCATCCAGAAAGAGAAACAGACATCATCATATATTTACTGAATTTCTTTAACCGCCTGGTGACATGATTGCGCTAGCTAGCGTACCCATTAGCAGCTAGGCTAACAGTAACACTTTCACTATTTGTAATAATAATAATAATAATAATACCTTTAATTTATAAAGCACTTTACATACGGATATCTCAAAGTGCAACAAAAAAGAAAACAATAGATGTTAAGAACTATCATGGATCAAAAACAACACAACAAAAGATTAAAATGGAAACAGGAAAGTCTTTAGCCCCTTCTAGTTTAAAGAGTCCAAGGTTTTAGTGCTGTGACGTTCAATGAACGTTTGAACGGCTCTTTTAAGTGAACGACAAGAGCCGGTTCACAGCTGTCTGAGAGCCGCTCCTTTGTGCAAATTGTTGATGCGTCCTTCACGTGTCTCCTGAGTGTCTCCTGAGTGTCTCCTGAGTGTCTCCTGAGTCCAGCTGTCTCCGCTGCCTTCATGTGAACGACCGAGTTTCAGTTTTCCGCAGCTCGCTCCAGTCACCTGAACGCAGCAGCAGCTAACTAGTGGAGGAGTGTCTCGAAAGCGGAGCTGAGCCGGTGTTTTGGAATAAATGGTTTCCCTATTAATTGGTGACTGGGGTTCTTTCTCGTCCCTTGTTGCTGATAGATGTTATAAACCAGACAAAAAGCCGTGTTATGGTGCGTTCACACCGGACGCGTTGCGGGCGTCATGAGCGGCGCTTTTCTATGCAAAGTCTATGGTGGACGAGCGTCGTGGAGCGGCGGGCGGCGGGGCGGCGCATCAGCGTCAGGAGCATCGACTTTCGAGCGTTTCGAGCGTCGACGCCCACGACGCGCGTCCCCGGCGTCAGGAGCATCGTGAGCATCGCTTTTTGAGAGTTGGGAAAACTGAACTTTCGACACGCTGCCGCTTTGCGTCAACCAATCAGAGACGATCCCTCCGGTGCTACGTCACTACGAGTGATCCGCACCAATGCGGGCCGGCCAGTGTTGCTAACTTGACGACTTTCTCGCTAAATCTGGAGACTTTCCAAAGCCTCGTGGCGACTTTTTTTTTTTCTCTGTCAAAAGCAACTAGCGACAAATCCAGTAACCTTTTCCGGTGCTCTGGAGACGTGACAGGAGGTCTCGCTGCTGTCGTCAATGAGCAGCGGTTGCTGCCGTGAGCCCCTCCCCCGTCCCAAAGCGCTCACAAGCGGTCAGTCTCAGCAGCGCCCCCTGCTGCAGTCAGAGCAGAGAGGAGCAGAGCAGCCAATAGCGACTTTTCTTACTGGGGATTTGGCAACACTGGGGCCAGCAGGTTGTCAAACTGGGCACGGGAGAGACGAAAGTAGCCCTGAAAGCGACCCTCATCCTCACGCAGCTCCTGGAGCAAATGGTGAAACTCCCCAAATTCAGAACGCCTGTGAATAATGGGATGAACCCCGAGACGACGCCCACGTGCCCGACGATGACACGGTCTAGCTTTATTTAACAAATAAAGCCAAGCCGCTCTCCTGATGCGATCCGCCATAGCTGGAAACAGAAATCAGCCTCCTGCACGCCGATAAACTGACGCGCTTCAAGAGCGTCGCAAGCGTCGTGAGCTTTGTGACCACCTGGTGTCAGCGTCGTGCTCGAAGCGTCACAAGCGTCAGCTTCGAGGCGTCCCGAGCGTCGACGACGCCTGCGACACGTCCGGTGTGAACACACCATCAGACCTTTTATGAGTCTGATTTCAACATCTGCCACTACTAGCAGCAGCAGCAGGAAGTGCTAAAGGAAGTCAGTCACCAGTTAAAGCTCGGGTAGACGATGTTGTCCAAAAGCACTTTTTGTCATACTGAGTGAAATGCTCCTTCCCCCTGGGAGAAATCAATACATTATGTGGACGGAAAAAGGTGCAGAAAAAATCTGACCACTGTAGCGGCCAAAGGACAGTAAAAACTCCGACCAATCGTAAGGCGCGGACCGCTCTTCAGGAACCAATCAAATCCCTTCACCGTTCTACCAGCCCCCTGCGCGTTCATTTCAATGGCGTGCACTGGCCCTGGTTCAGTGCGCGCGCGCGTTGCCAAGGCGCTCGCCGCGCTCGCGACTCACGTGAAAAATAGAACGAAGCGGAGCGGGCGCGCTGCGCTCCTATGTGCGTTGTGTCAGAAAGGTTAATAATATTGGAGGCGATCACAAACTCCGTGCAAGTGGTGCTCCCGCGCGCGTGCGCGCGGCGCTTCCGCGTCCAGTGCGTTCACTGCCAACGGGAGCTCCTCCAATGGGGTGGGAGCTGGGCGGAGCCTTGGGAGATGCTACATTCGTGCTACATGTTAATTTTCCAAGATTGTCGATCCTAGCTTTAACAAGGACACCAGTTACATTGTAACACCGTATTTATCGCTTTATCAGAGGTTTTAGCACACACACACGCACACACACACACACACACCCACACCCACACACACACACACACACACACACACACACACACACACACACACACAATTCTCAGTTGAAGGACACGTAGCAGCATTTTGAAGCTCTTTTCTGGGGACAATGTGCAAGGTAAGCCACAATGTAATGTGTATCAGGAAAAAATATCTCTTAAATCTGTGTCATTAAACAAATTAAAGCACCAAACAACAACTCATAACTGACAGTCACCGTGTCAGTTGTCAGAAAGTAACGGATTGACTCTACACTAATGAGGCTAATATCTCTAATAGTCATGTGACATTCGTCAGGGAGCCATTCTTTTGAACGGCTCTTTCAAATGAACGGCTCCTCAGGAGCCGGCTCCCTTCAAAGAGCCAGAAATCCCAGCTCTACAAGGTTTGTGGGGCTCTGAGATGTAGCAGAAGATTGTTCCACAGTTTAGGAGCAGCTGCCTGGAAGGCTCGGTCTCCCATTGTCTGGAGTTTAGTTCGTGGGACTGAGAGGGTGTTCATTTCTGTGGACCGAAGGTGTCTGGAAGTGGAGTATGGAGTCAAGAGTTCTGTGAGATAGTCCGGGGCGTGACCGTGAATACGTTGATATGTTAGCAGACAGATTTTGTAGTGGATGCGCTGGTGGACCGGAAGCCAGTGGAGGTCGCGGAGGACAGGTGTGATGTGTTCATGTTTCCGTGTCCTCGTCAGGATCCTGGCAGCAGTGTTCTGAATGTGCTGGAGCTTTTGAAGTCTCTTTGCCATCCTGACGAGGAGAGCATTGCAGTAATCCAGCCAAGAGGAGACAAAGGCATGGAGCAGTTTTTCAGCATCTGAGGGGGAAAGACTGGGGCGGAATTTTGAAAATTTTTTTCAATGAAAGAGTGATATTTTACAGAGGTTTTGAATGTGCTGTTCAAATGACAAATGTGGGTCAAAAATGACTCCCAGATTCCTGACAAAAGAAGAAAGAGGAATGGTGTAACCAGAGAGTGAAATGTTGTCAATTCAGAGGATTTGAGCTGATGGGGGGTTCCAATGAGAATAGCCTCAGTCTTAGATGCATTTAATTGAAGAAAATTTTCTGCCAGCCATGCCTTTGTCTCCTCCAGGCAGGCTGCCAGAGTTGGTGGTGGAACTGGTGTAGGGGAGGGGCCGGTGCGCAGGTAGAGCTGAGTGTCATCGGCATAGCAATGGAAGGAAACCCCATGGTTGCCGATGATGTGGCCTAGGGGGAGCATATAGATGTTTAGCAATAAAACGTCTGATATTTACCTTCTTTCTCAAACGCCGTTGCTGGTGAGATGAGGGTGGGCGTGGCTAACAGCTGGATGATGCTTTGATAGCTCTCCATGAACAACAGTAAGTAAGTAAGTAAGTAAAAGTTTATTTATATAGCACATTTACAAGCGGCATAGCTGTGCCAAAGTGCTTCACACAAGTGCAGAGAATAGAAACAAACAAAAAACGGTGAAAAGGCAAAACTGCACAAACAATTAAAACACATCTCAAACTCGAGCACCAAGGAAAGACCTAGCTGAAGGCCAAGGCAAAGAGGTGGGTCTTCAGCAGTGATTTAAAAATTCCCACAGACTCGGCCGCGCGGATGTGGGGGGGAAGGGAGTTCCACAGCCTCGGGGCAGTAACAGCAAAGGCTCTGTCCCCCCTGGTTTTTAGCCTGGTCCTGGGAATGAAGAGGAGGCGTTGGTCAGCCGACCGTAACGCTCTGGAAGAGTTGAGGGGGCGGAGAAGATCGGTCAGGTAGGGAGGGGCGAGGAGATGAAGAGATTTGAAAACTGTTAAAAGAATTTTGAAATCAATACGGTAGCGGATGGGGAGCCAGTGAAGGGAAGCGAGAACCAGAGTGATGTGAGCGTGTTTTTTGGTGGAGGTGAGGAGTCGGGCGGCAGAGTTTTGGACGAGCTGCAGGCGGTGGAGTTGGGCTTTATCAATACCGGTGTAAAGACTATTGCAATAATCCAGGTGAGAGGTGACAAAGGCGTGAATGGCCTGCTCTAACCCCGCCTGGGGAAGGTATGTTTTAATTTTGGCCAAAGTCCTCAGGTTGGTCTGTTAAAAACAGAAACACTTTCTGAGAGTTCTCCATTGTTGTTGTGGTTTTTATGTGAGCGGCTGCGTCCACAGTGACGTACTGACGTTCTGCAATGACGCAACGACGTGGCTCCGCCTCACTGTTGTGTTGAATGTCCAGCAGGTTGTGGTAAAGTCTTCACTTCACTGGGCTCTTCACGCTGGTTTGTCTATTGTGGTTTCAGGGTAAAAGTTTTCTGACCACAGATGAAAGTTATAGTTTTATTCAATATGTTGGTATTTCCTGCAGCCGAGCAGATGGTTTTTTATCCTGTGACTGGTGGTTCTTCACAGAGAGCTGAAAGCAGCAGGTCCAGAAGCTTTAAAGTTTTCATTTCATCCCACGTGACTGTCAGCAGCAGTAAAAACCTCATTTGTTCCCAACATGATCACACCTCAACGCTGCATTTAACAAGAAAAAAGCCAAACCTTGTGGCTGAGTGACCGTTGTGTCCGTGTTCTCCTGTGTTCTGTGGTGAATAAAACCGGAAACACTCCAGTTCCCCTCTTATTATGTCAGTTCTTCCGTGTCAGTGTTTTTTTCCCAGAAAAGGCCAACGAGAGCAGGAAGTGGATTCAAACTCTTTTTTCATTGAGGAGCCACAAACAGGAATTGTTTCATAATCTTTTAATACAAATTTAAGAAAACAAACCCCATGTTTTTTTCCATTATTAAAAAGTTTACATTAATTTTAATTGTTTTTAAACAAATCTGGACAAAGTTAAAATCTTGACTAAAACATTCATTTTTCTACAAAGGAAATTCATTTATCAAGAGCTCGGATGAATTTCAGACTTCGGCAGGCTTTTAGGTGTAGACCTCGTGTTTGGAGCCACAGCCGGCAGAACTGGTGAGCTCCGGCTCCACCAAGAACCTCATGAGTTCTACAAAGAACACTGCACGAGAACCACTGTCTAAGTCTTCTAGTGGGACGTGTTTCAGTCCGGGCCTGAGGTCTGGGGGTGGAGTTTCAGGTCCAGGCCTGGGCTCTGGGGGTGGAGTTTCAGTGAGTGGAGTTTGCATGTTCCTTCAGGATTGACTTGGCGCCGGGTTCTTCACTTCTGCCCAGCCTGCTGTGGGAAGTGCCGGTCGTACAGGGTGGAGGTGTACTGCATCTCGGGAGTCAGGTGTTTCTGGCACTGCCCGTAGGTGTGGTTGTCCAGCTGCTGGTTGATGTTGAAGCCCAGCTTGATGTCTCCTCCGTTCCACTCCAATTTGATACTGCTTAATTCTTTTGGTATATTTTTGAATCTGCCTCTCAGGCAGGTTTTCGTCAGCTCCGCCTGCAGCTGTCTCAGCTCGGACACCTCCCTCTTCATCTGCTCCGCCCCCACCTCCCTCTCCACCTGGCTCCAGAAGGTGGCGTTGAAGTGCTGGTAGATCTTCCAGTCCAGAGCGTTCCACCTCTGGATGTGCTCCGCGGTGTCTGGCAGAACAGGATAGCCGGGCTGGTCCTTCCGCTCGCTGCGCCTGAAGGTCGCCACGTCCTCCAGAGACCAGCAGAGCTTGTGCCTGAGCAGCACGAGGGACTCGTCAAAGTATTCATGGATGAGGAGAAGGTCGAAGTCTTCCTCCATGTGCTCGATGGCCTTGGCGGCTCGGAGCTCCAGGTCTTGGGGGTCCGCCGCAACGCTGACATTGAGGCCGAAGTCAAACGCCACGGTGGTTAAGAGGTGGTTGGTCTTCGCGCCCGCCGGCGTGTGGCGTCCAAAATAGTCCTCCAGCACCTCGTCCAGTGTGTGGATGTCACTGGAGCTGGACACATACTTGAAGTACAGAAACATGGACTGCGTTGTGGCGATGGGGTGTCTCAGCATGGAGAAGTAGAAGGTGTCTGCAGGCATCACTTTTGCCACCTGCAATGAAAAACACATCATTTTCACTCAGGAATCAAATCTGACAGCTGTGACGAACACCTGGCGATACCTGGAGGCTGTGACGAACACCTGGCAACAGCTGGAGGCTGTCAGGAGTCCGGCTGACGCAAAGGCACTTTTTGATTTGGGTCTTTCAGGCCTCGTTTACTCAACCCTTTCAATTGAAGACGTATCACTTCAGAGAAGTTTTGCGTTATATGGGAACAATTTGATTCCATGGCAACAGCTGTTCTTTGCTGGCTCTCGGAGGAGGCGGACGCTTTTTCTATCGCTCCCTACCTGCTCCTCCCTCCCTCTTCTCTCTGCTGCTGCTCTCTGTCTCGTCTGTTTTACTGGAGGAATCACTTGACTTGGTTTTTCGAACAAACCAAATATCAACCATGGAACTGATCAGCTGGTCTCTCTACGCCACTGATACGAGTTTTTCAACAAAGAGCAGAGGAGCGGGGGATCCTGCCTGTCCGGACGGGACTCGGCATGCTGGGTATGTGATGGACGCCCGGGAGAAGTGGAGGGGGGTCACATGCCTGGCACCCCTGTCCGTCAAGGACATTGTGGATGATTACATTTTCGGATTTATGATGATCGGCCTGCTGCTGATTGGCCGGTGCTGTGACCTGATCCTCTGGAGGATTAAGAAGACCGCCACCACAAAAGACGTCCAAGGGAGGACGGTCTTTTCAAATCAACGGGCAAAAGCTGAGGCTGACCGTTTGTGCGAACTCTTTCGAAAGGTGGACAATTTGGGTTATGGACGATTGAGACGCAAGTCAGATGTCACCAGCACTGAGAGGGTTAAACCGGCTTCTGTCTGAAATGTGGAGAATCCGAGCAAAGGAAGGTCAACGGCTCCTTCCTCCAAAACAAGATAACTTCTAATTACGTCTGGCGTCCCGGTAGACTAAACTTCTCCCTGAAGACTCAAGGACAAGAATGATTGCCTTTTCTATCTTCCCTCTCTCTCTCTCCCAGCTGCAACCCAACTTCACCTCTGGACTGCTTCGTTCAAGGCCGTCCAGCAGCGACCATCCGAGCTGGAGCGCAAAGGGGAGGCGGGCCAAACCACACACTACCTGGACTGATGAACTAAAATGCCACACACACGCCACACACACTCCCTCCCCCACTCTCAACGTCTCCACCACACTTTTCTGCTGACCCCTAGTGGTGATGACGTGTTGCTGATGTTATAGCTGCGACCGCTGATCCGCTAGTCTGATAGCAACTTGTCTCACGTGTTTTGCTGTGTTTGTGCGCAGGTTGGCTTTTTTTGGTCTCTCACTTTTAATCACGACTCCGTTTTGGAACCGTGATCTGGACTGACGTATCTTTTTTTTACCACCACCCCTCCCCCCCTCCCCCAATTTCTGTCTGAGTTTCAGGTGGTGCTGGATGTTCTTTTCACTGGGTTCCGTGTTCCAGATGTTTCCAGCGGTGGAACAGAGAGGAGAGACCCACAGCTGGCCACCCCAAAGAAACCTTTCTCAACTCAACTTCATCCACAAACAGCCATCGTTTCAACAAAGTGCTGAACATAAATGGCTCCGCCACTGCGCTGACCTCTGACCTCTGATCTCTGGGTCAGTCATTTCAAACTGGGAGGTTTGACTGCAGGTTTGCTCATTGAATTAATGCAATGAAACAAAGAGTGTGTTTCACATGTCTACAGGTTAGCCTGGCATGCCAGACTGACTTTATTTATGCGTTACACATATAAAGACCGTCTGGCAAGGGGCAGCATTTCAAACTGGCAATGAGAGGCGGGACTATTGAGCGGAGAGAATCAATCCAAGAAACAAAGAGACAAGGCTATGACGCAACCCCAATGACGTAGGCAGCAAATTCCACCGGACACTAAAGCGCTGCGCTGCGCCGCGCCGGCGTCTTGTTTCTGAAGTCAATGCACACCGGACCGCATTGCAGCGCCACGCCATTTGGAAGCGGCAGAGCAGAAAATAGACTTGAAGCGAATCACCAGCGCCGTGGCGCTGGCGTTCTGGTGATCCATCGTAACACTGGTGCTTCTGGGACGCGGCACGGCGCTTTGGCGTCCGGTGGGATTTGGGAGTTAAAGAAAAGCCTTCTGAGCAGATTCCTGCTGTGGTTTCAGCAACAAATTCAGTTCGTTCAAAACTCCAGACAGAGCCGTGGTAAAACCTCGCTGTGTTGCGGCCGCCATCATGATTGTTTTGGGGGAGGTATGATATGATGCATCGCTAACTCCGCCTCTCGTGGGCTGTGATCGGCCCGTCAGAAGTTTGCTGGGCAGAAGTTAGATTCAAACGACGCGATCCCAGACTGTTTCCCCATGAAGCCCTGAGCATGGAGAGACAGTCTGGAGGACGGGGCTATCTACAGGTAGGAATCCCTGTTTGGAGATGGGGTGGTTCTCTCACCCGACCAGAGAACATGAAGAGAACGCTCTCCTGAGGAACCCACCTCGGACTTGCGGAACCTCATCTCGTTACACAGGATGTGGAACCGCTTGACGCCGTCCCCCTGGACTCCTTCCACAAACGTGGACTGGAAAAGTTCCGGGTAAGAGAACTTGAGCGCCCGGTTCTGCGGCAGGGCGAAGGTCAGGTTCCTCTTCTCGCCGTAGCGGAACAGGATGTTCTGGATTTGGCCGCTGTCGCTCCGCTGACTCTTCAGGAAGACGATGTGCAACTTGGGACTGCAGCTATCAGAGGAATCCTGGAGTTGATCCCAGAACGGGTCTCTGCTCACCACAGGCGCCGAGGACGTGGAGGACATGGAGGACGTGGAGGACGTGGAGGACGAGTCCTGCTCGT